>NC_055965.1:28985248-29102748 GCF_018492685.1 Alosa sapidissima
GCCAAGACACTAAAAGTTGGTCATGATTGGATCATTCATCAGGTCAATGAACCAAAACTATCGTCCAGATCAAAACAAATATGGTTTACTGAACACAAAATCAAGCTTCGGCCATTGCCATCTCAGTCCCCTGATCTAAACTCCATAGGAAAATAGTGGGGTGAGTTTTTAATCAACTTTAGCTGAGGTGCCAATAATTCTGGAGGGTACTGTATATGTGACCCCACGTATTTTCACACTATGCTATAACATACATACCCCCCCCCCCCCCCCCCATCACACACACACGCACACATTAAAGCACATTTGAACACCCACACATTAATCATATATTGTGGCACGCCACTTTTTAAAACACACACACACACAGGTCAGCAAATCTTGTTTTAACACATACACGTTTCTTGGCATTTGGCCACGCTGCCTGGAAGACAACGTTGGGGCATAAAACACCATTGAGCCACATACACAAACACATATTGCTATCAAACATTGATACACACATTTAAGCATACCATACTAAAACATGTAAATGATCACAAATCACATGATCACAAATACTAAATAAACAATAAAAACTTACATCTCAGCAAACGTGGCCGTGCCCTGTCTAAAAAAGCATGGTCAGTTCTGTAAGAAAAACAAAACATTACAAACATGTACCATTTGACAGATGTCAACCACTGCTGTTTTTCTGTTTGTGCCACCTGTGAAATGCCAGGTGATTTATTTTCCTACAGTCTGCTGCCATATATATTTCTATTAATATATTTAAAGTATGAAGTAAGCCAGCTGCCCAGCTATCTTTATCACCTACAACTACATCCACTTGTCTCAGAAGGACACAATCATTGAAGCCTGCTTCCTGGCTCAACCAATCATTTTGTTAGGGTTACAAATATAGGACCCATACACAAGACTCTTCTTGAGAGAAAAAACACACTTTATTACAGACTTACTTACATACATACAGGACTTGGACTCGACAAAACAGAGAGACGATCCGACAAGGAACAGAGAAACAGGAGGGTAGAAATACACATACCAATTAACAGAAAGGCAGAGGACTGGACGAAACCAACGAGACAATAACAGGGAACAGGTGAGGAGGCAGAAATGGAGGGAAAACTAACAAGACAGGAAGCACAGACCAAATAAGGAGATGGGGCGGAGACAAAGACAGGTGACAGGCAGGTAACACAAAGCACATGGGGAACAGGCAAAAACAAACACAGGACAATACACAAAATGGCCACCAGGGTGGCACAAACTCAACGGTCCGGGCCAGATCCTGACACATTTACTAAAGTTGATACCATTCAAATGAAGCCTATGGAACAGTTTAAAATAATTTTGTGTACAGATTCAATTTTAGAAGTAGCCCTTTGTCGAGCTCCACTGAGTGTTTGCAAATGTTTGTGGATAACTCAAGGCAAACAGAAAACTTTTTGCAAAGGTTACTAACAATTTGCCCAGTTTTGCAAATTTGAACAAACCTTTGACCTTCCCATAATTTCTCTGGACAACTTTAGTAAAGGAACCATTTAAATATTATCGGATGCTGCATCAAAGGTATATACTTCTGTGTAAACAGCTATTAAAATACACCAAAATAGGACACTATGCTATGTAGGTATACATAAATAACAATGGAGAAAATGTTTAATGTGCAACATACTTAAGCATCTCCATTTTATAGACAGGATCCTCCAGTCTAGCAGATAACAACTTAAGTTCTGATTCTCCAAGATTATTGTAGCTCAGATCCAGCTCTTTTAGATGGGAGGGGTTTGAAATCTGGGCTGAAGCCACACACATACAACCCTTCTCTGAGATAAGACAATCAGAGAGCCTGAGATAGCCTGAGAGAGAGTCTCTCTTTTTAAATCTTCCCCTTAACCTGTTGGGCCATCTCTAGGCTTTCCCCCCCAACATTTGACTGTGCCTACTTCAGAGGGCACTGTGTCCTCCCTCTTTTGGCCTACCATCATATAGAAAAATGGAAAAAATAGAAAGCTAACACCCCATAGTTTCCTAGGACGCAATCAGGATAGCTGTGGGATGTACTGGCACAGAGTTACAGAGGCTAGAATATTGATTTTTTCTTTCTGCCGGATAACAAGCATCTCTGAACTGACCACATTTCAGCACTATAGGTCACTTGATATTTAGAAACACAACTGAGCCCTAGTAACAGGTCTTGTGAAGCTGTTTGCAGCTGCATGCAAGAGTAGATCAATATAGAATGAAAAATTAGTACTTTAGACTATTTTTTTATTTGCCAAGGTATGCTCATACATTTTGTAATGCCCTATGGAAACTCCTCATAGGACTTTTGGTTACCCAAAACGCATACTGCCTAGAAGCCTTACTGTGTGGCAACCTTGTGGTGTAGAAGCATAATGCTGGTCTCAAATGAAAGGTGACACTCTGGGGTTTCTTGACTATTTGGATTGTATGTCAGAGGTTCTGATATAGAATGACTACACAAAATATGGAATAATTACACAAAAATCTCTATTTTTGCATTTTCTTTGTTGGTTCGATGGGTGTGTATAAGATGGACTATACTTAAGCAATATAGCACGAGTGAGAGTGGGATTGGTCATGGATATTCCCACGACTGTTGTTGCCTTCGGCCGAACAACACCCGTGGGAATATCCATGACCAATCCCACTCTCACTCGTGCTATATTTATACAACAATTCTACCACAAACTGAATAATCTGAAAACACCCCATTATTGTTTCAAAATGTTAATTTCAACATCGTTCTTACACATCAAAAAACAGTTCCCTTTTCAATAGACAGCGTCTTGGTTGCTAGGTAACCAACATTCCAGATCCCTTTTTACGGGTATTTGTGGTTTACGTGTCTTCTTGAAAGAAATGTTGTCGGGCTGAAATCACATTCATATCTAGCTTTGCTGTATGCATGTTATGCATGTATGCAAGGACACTGGGCCATGTCATGTAAGGGACATGGTACTGCAAAAAAAAAGAAACGAAACATAGCCTACATTGCAGAACCACTCAACTTTATTAATTTATGCTGAATAAATGTTACACTACTGTGCACAGCCTGACGTGACGATGCTAGCACGTTAGCAGCGGTTAGCTAACTATGCTAACGTTAGTTATCTACAAGTCTCCCCCAAGTGACAATCATATTTATGCTGGCAATGATAAGAACAATTGGCATCCTCGTTTATCTTACTTACATTGAGTTGACTGTGTGGGTTAATCCACAGATGTGGTAAAGCACTGTTTCGTTATGGTTTGCTAATGAGTAACCCATTGCTTAAAGGAATAATCCGGAGTAAAATGCACTTTAGATCGATTTACAGATGATTGGGAGTACATACGTTGAGTTGACATCCAAATCATGTCATTCGGATGTGTTTTACCCCTTTACCTCCTGAGCCACTGCTGCCAAAATCATTATAATTAATTAAGAATTTTGTTTCCCTGCCTGAAACTGTGTAAAAGTAATGACAATGTCAAGTAACAAATGTCAGTAAATGCATGGCGTTACACCAACCTTAATGTCTGCAGTTTGCAGTGGGGACTAGTCAGTCCCTTAGAGACAAGCTGAACTCCAGAATCTCTCAGGTCATTGTGACTCAGGTCCAGCTCTATCAGGGAGTTTGATGACTGTAGAACAGAAGCCACACTTACAAAGGACTTCTCTGTAAGTGTGCATTCAGCAAGCCTGTAAAACCACATGAGAAAAGATTATTACAGAAATATTACAGAAATGGATAAATCAGACATCCCAACCTGTAACAAGTCATTTCAGGGAGGTATCACGAAAGCACCCCCCCCTAGATAGAAATTGTGAAAATATGTAGACAACTGGGTTGGAAGCAGCCAACTGCTGATGAGCTCCAGATAATTGGCAAACATGACCTCAAGGACCACATGGACATGTAGGATAGGTAGGTTCTGGATGAAGAGGAAGACAAGGATGTGCTAGAGGTGGAGAGTAATCTCCCAACTGTGCGCATGTAGGCTACATTTGTGGTTGTGACGACAGTGTTGCTTATAACAATAATGACGGGGACTATATTATAGTGTATTTACATTTGTAATTAAATTTCTACTTTTCTCATCACTCAATTTTGTTATTTTGAGTTTGGTTTACCATTTCTTATCAGGTTCCATGTCAGGTAGAGCATCAACGCGTCTCACTTTGCTTATTCTTACACAGACATAGACAGAGACACCAACTCCAATAGCATTTACACCCCATTGTCTGCTAGGCGTCACACACACACACACACACACACACACACACACACACACACACACACACACACACACACACACAACCATGCCACAGCTGTGATGGAATGTACACACTATGGATCTGGTGTGAATGTGGCATTAATCCGAATGATTATTTATTGAAATAAAATTCTCTATTTTTGATAAACTCTGATTTCCGTCTTCATTTTATGTTGCGGCCTCTGAGCCGGCCGTAACAATAGTCATCATAATCAGGAGACATTATTCTTCTGTAATGACATAGAACACACACACACACAAACACACAAATCTAAAAGGTTTAATAAGATGTAATGTGGATAACTTGTAGGGATCTAATTGTAGGGATCTAATGAATGGCATATTGTCCTAACAACGGTGTCTGCCAATATTTGCCTAATTAAACAAACAAATAAAACAAATATCAGGAAATGAGTGCATGGCCTTATTCCAACCTTAATATCTGCAGTATGCTGTTGGAACTTGACAGTCCTTTAGAGAGAAGCTGCACTCCAGAATCCCCCGGGTCATTGTTACTGAAGTTCAGCTGTAGCAGGGAGTTTGGTGACTGTAGAACTGATGCCACAATCTCACCCAATTTATCTGTGAGCTTACAGTCAGCAAGCCTCCATAAGAGCAACAAAAGATAACATGAATAGATGGAAGATATAGTGTTTACACAGTCACAATCAAGAGACATTTCACCAACAGTGCAGAAATCATTCATGTGTACACTGGTCAAACACCACAAACACACACACATGCACGCAGGCAGGCACGTACGCACACAAGCACACATGCACACACACCTCATAGATTTTACTACGATGTAGTGCTAGGTATGATGTAGCTAAATTGTAGGGGTGCATTGAACAATATATATTGGCCTAACTTCGCCATCAGCCAATATTGCCCTTGTTGACTGGTACCGGCTTACATGTATCTGAAAATGATGGCTGAGGTTTATCTGTAATGTCATATAAATTCTTCAGCTGAACAACTTGCATATATTATTGTTTCACTGTCACCATAGCATATTACTAACAATAACAATTAAGGAAACAAACAAATACAAAATATCAGGAAATGCATGGCCTTACACCAACCTTAATGTCTGCAGTTTGCAGTGGGGACTAGACAGTCCCTTAGAGAGAAGCTGAACTCCAGAATCTCTCAGGTCATTATGACTCAGGTCCAGCTCTATCAGGGAGTTTGGTGACTGTAGAACAGTAGCCACAATTCCACAGGACTTCTCTAAGAGTTTGCATTTAGCAAGTCTGCATAACAACAGGACAAAAGATAAAATATTACAGAGATGGATAAATGGAATGGAGAGCAATTTTTAAGACTGTTTACTATTTCTACCATTTCTCTGATGCATTTAAATTTGCTGACAGATATGTTACATCAAAGCAAGTAATAATATTCCTTCATTCAAACACTGTTTGCTGTGCTTCCATGCTAAATAGTGCATGGCGAATATTAACCTGTCTAATGGCATTTACTGTTTTAAATGGCACATTTAAAATAGTAAATGAGTAACTTTATGATAATATAGTATACAAGGAACCTTTATATTTGCAGTCTGCATCATACCTTTCCTTACTATGCACAGAGAATCACAGGCTCAGTCCCTGCCTCAGTCATTGCAAGCACCTCTTGATTAATCACCCACTATGTGGATACTGTTTTTAGAATTTGTTATTTATTATTTAGTATAATTTGTATTTTAGTATATTTAGTATATTCTTTATCTTCTACTGTCCTTATTGCTTAGTTGTGTTTTTTATATTATATACTTTTAATTACTTTTTTCTGCTGTTAGTGAGTGTGTGTGTGATGTCTGTATGCTACTGAGACCTTGAATTTCCCCTGGGGATCAATAAAGTATCTATCTATCTATCTTTCTATCTATCTATCTACCAACCTCAATGTTTGCAGTTTGCAGTGGGGACTAGACAGTCCCTTAGAGAGAAGCTGAACTCCAGAATCTCTCAGGTCATTGTAGTTCAGGTCCAGCTCTATCAGGGAGTTTGGTGACTGTAGAACAGTAGCCACAATTCCACAGGACTTCTCTGACAGTGTGCATTTAGCAAGTCTGCAGAACAACATAACAAAATAAAATAGTCAATGTTGAATTTGGTCAATTTACCAGCCATTGTGGTGGGTAAATATAGATATACCACAAATATACAGTCAGATATGGGTGGTTAAAAATAAGAAGTTGTCTCGTAGGCGGAGGTGTCAAAAGTATTCACATTCATTACTTAGGTAGAAGTATAGATGCTAGGGTTTAAAAAGACTTCTGTAGAAGTTGAAGTATCAACTCAAGCTTTTTACTCAAGTGTAAAAGTAATGGTTTCAAAACTACTTAAAGTATAAAAGTAAAAGTAATGTAAGAGAAAAAAATGCCATTAAGGACAAAAGCTTAGGCTGCGCCACAAAGTCCTAGTGCACTACCCCACCTCCCTAATGGGGAGCTACCACCTCTTGCCGCACTACTCGTGGTCACCATGTGGGGGAGAGGTGCGATAGCCTGATCAGCAGTGATGATGGAGGGGGGAGGGGGGCAGCATCTGGGGTCTGTGTGTCTGATGGCTGTTGACTGAGGCCGTTGTTACCTCGTTGTTCGTAGTCGCCATGTGGGGGAGGGGTGCAATATCCAGTGATGGTGGGGGTGAGTGTTGCACTGGTAATGAGGTGGGGTGGGGGATGGGCAATCGAACCTGTTGTAAAAGTGGTTCAGCTGGTTCGCCCTGTCCAGGTCTCCCTCCACAGAGCTGCTGCTCTTCTTAAGGCCAGTGATAGATTTCATACAGTCCCACACCTCCTTCATGTTGTTATCTTGCAGCTTCTGTTCCATCTTCCTTCTGTAGTCCTCCTTT
Source organism: Alosa sapidissima (assembly GCF_018492685.1). Classification (NCBI taxonomy): domain Eukaryota; kingdom Metazoa; phylum Chordata; class Actinopteri; order Clupeiformes; family Clupeidae; genus Alosa; species Alosa sapidissima. The sequence continues at coordinate 28,992,400 of NC_055965.1, forward strand.
GCCTCTTTCAGCTTATTCTTGAGTTCCCCCTGTACTCGCCTCAGCTCTGCCATGTCCCCCTCCTTAAACGCCATCTTTTTCCTATTGAGAAGGGTCTTGACATTACTGGTTATCCAAGGCTTGTTATTTGGAAAGCAGCGTACAGTCCTTGTGGGAACAACAATGTCCATACAGAAGTTCAGATAGTCAGTAGTGCAATGTGTGACCTCCTCTAAGTCCTCTCCATTCAGTAGCACACTCCAGTCAGTGGACTCAAAGCAGTCTCTCAAGCCTCATCCGCTTCCGGCGTCCACTTCCTGAAGGTGCGCGTGGCAACTGGTAGCCTCTGAACTTTTGGCTTGTACATTGGCTGCAAATGAATGAGGTTATGGTCCGACTTCCCCAGTGGGGGAAGGGGGGTGGCACTGTAAGCATCCCTCACGTTTGCATACATGAGATCTATTGTCCTGTTTTTCCTAGTTGGGCAGTCAACAAACTGGTAAAAGTTTGTGAGGGTGGAATCCAGTGTAATGTGGTTGAAGTCACCAGAGATCACAAAGAAGGCATCACTGTGCTGAGTTTGGAGCCTAGCGACTGTAGAGTGAATGACGTCACACGCTGTGTCCGGGGGGGCTTGAGGCGGCACGTAGACACAAACAACAATGGTGTGGTAGAACTCCCTCGGCATGTAGTATGGTCGTAGACTGACCGCTAGTAATTCCACATCCTTACAGCAAACAGTCTCCTTCACTGTAACATGTCCGGGATTGCACCATCTATTGTTTATGTATAGCACCAGTCCGCCTCCCTTCTTTTTGCCAGAAAGTTTATTGTCTCTGTCCAAACGAGCCACACTGAAGCCGGGCAGCTCAACGTTAGCTGGGGGGATATGGCTTGTTAGCCACGTCTCCGTAAAGCATAACAAACTACAATCCCTGTACAGCTTCTGATTTCTTACCAGGGCAGCCAGTTCGTCAGTCTTGTTGGCCAGTGAGTTCACGTTTCTCATAACCATCTAAGGAACTGAGGGCTTGTGTTGCCACTTCTTCTCCTGACGCCTCGTCCTCACTTTAACTCCCGCTCTGCACCCCCGAAAGCACCACAGCTCCTCCGGGATGTTTACGTGAACCCTACCAGCATTCCGTCGTATTGCAAGCAGCTGATTCCTTGTCAGGGCCGGCCCGAGGCATAAGCGAACTAAGCGGCTGCTTGGGGCCCCCTGGCCACCAGGGGGCCCCCAATCGAGTTTCTTTCTTTTTTTTTTTACATAATAAATAACGTAAACAAGTGACATCAATGAATGAATAAATGAAACAATTAATAAAAATTCTGATTTCATGATCAATATGCCTGCCTACCTCTACTGTGTCTGCCAGCCTTTGAGTCACGCGCATAAACTAGACACCTCCGGTGCATAGACAATTCGTGCAGACACTGCATCAAGTTAAAAAATTGGAAGAGACGGTAATGTTAAGAAAAGCCACAAAAAAGGACGTATCCCTCTGGTGCCGAAAACAGTAAGAAGAAAATGACAGAGGAGGAGAAAAACGAGCAAGATACAGGTATGTTTGCATGATATTATTTACAGTATGTTTTGTGCTTGAGGCAGCTAGCTAGCTGTCATGATCTAATATAAGCCATCACCAGAGCTAAATCCCCGCCATCAACAGAGAAATGTCTCCCATTAATATATATTTATCTAGGTGTATTTCAGATGTCAAGGATATTGGGATTGTTTTGGATGTTTAATCAAGCATGTACCCTAGCCATAGGTGGGCTTATGTTGTAAATTAAAGTTAGCTATCGATAGCTGACTGAAGTGGACATTAGCACTACAGTAGCTACATGAAAACGTACTGTAGCTGAAGGCAAATTTACCACAGAGGGATTGTTTCTGATTTCGCACCTGAAAGTGTTGATAGTTTATTACTGTTCTATAATATGTGACATAGTGGTAAGTCTGATAGCAACAGCAGGCTAAGCCCAGGCTCCCAGTCCCAACCCCAACCCACTGACTAGCGCGACTCTGGGCATCGGTAACGTTCCAGCTTCATAGGCAAAGATGGAACAGTATGTGCGCTCTGCTCTAAGATCTTTGGAGAGAGATGGTAGTGTTTGAGAAAATATACCATGTTGGGTGGGGAGACTTCTGTGATGAAAATAGACTTACATTTGATTAAGATAGTGGCAAGTGATGTAGCGGTGCTACCCTAATATTTAGGCTGCAGTAGATCACCATGTTAAGCGTTCACCATACTGCAATTAAGTATACTTTTGATTATGCCTCATTTGCCAATAGAATATGAATTGTTACATGTGGAATTGCTTGTTGATGAGTGTAAGTAATGATAGCAAAATAAACTCATTCTGCTCGATCAAATATGCACTTATGCAATATATATTTTTTTTCAGAGACACTGTTGAAATACTTTGGAGCACATCTCTATCTCTACCTAACTCTACCTCATCAAGTGTCTGCCTCCATGGCTGATGACACAGAAGGTGAGGTTTTCTTGATGGCAAATGGTTACATACTGTAGCCTGTTAATATGACATGACACATTTAACATAGTTTTTGTTTTATTTATTTATGTATTTATTTAATCATTGCAGGTTTGTCCACTGCAGAGTTGCAGTTACCTGAAAGCCAGGAACGAAGTAGGAATAAGTATCTATTTTTTGGGACATTTTATTTTTGATTATTAATGTTTGTCTATTTTGGTTTTATTTTGTAGTTGAAGATTGCTCATTTAATGCACATTTGCGGATCTGTTCTGCAAATCTGTTGAAAAACAAGTCATTAAACGGATGTACTTGTTTACAACAAATACAAATGCTGTTGTATTAAATTGTTTTAAATAAATCTGTAAATAATAAATAAATTAGTACCCTCTAAGATTAAAAGGTGACGGGGTTGGTGTAAATAACAACTAATACATTGGTTTACCAAGCACATGGGGCCAGAAGTCTAGAGCGGAGCCCCAAAACATTTTTGGCATGAGAGCAAGGATGGATTACTGAATGAGCCTACCGAGTCCTTATGCATCTGTGTCCAGGGGGACAGTAGTTCATAATCAGTCACTGTATTAATACATAACCTCACTGTATTAATTTATAATATGACATTATAGTGTGAAGTTGTCAATTATCGCCAAGCACAGGTGACTCTGCGTTGTGGGAGGGGGCCCCCAAATCAAATTCTGCTTAGGGCCCCCAAAAGGCTCGGGCCGGCACTGTTCCTTGTGTACACAAGTTTGTTGCCGCTGGAGCATTGTAATAGATCCATATCCATAGGATAGAATGAAAACACTCCTCAAAGTGCGTAATCCAAAAAAAAAAAAGTAAAAAGTAAACAAAAGACGGTAAGAAAAACACAAAGACATGGAGCTACCTCGACAGGCTGCCTCTCTCGTCGGCGCCGGAACCGGAACCTGAAGGCATGGTCAGGCAATTGCCTGGGACCTTGGCCACCAGGGGGCCTCGTCATCCCCGTATCGTATTTCGTATTTGTTTTTTTTTTTTTTTTTTTTTTTTAAATAAATGATCACCGCATCCAAACAATATATTCTAATCCATAATAAGGATTTAAAAAAAAAATTGCCTCATGATTGCTCATAAACTCATCATAAAATCAAATGACTGCAGGTTCACTTCCTGTCACCATAGAAGCAACTAGCTAGTCTGAACGAGGTCTTGGTGAGGTGTGGAGTTGAGCGATTGATAGCAGCCATGAAACGTTTCCAGAGTGGAAGTGATAAAAGAAAAAGGGAGGAGGAAGAATTTAGAAAGAAATTGCATAAATTAACCAACATCTTCCAGTCGAAGAATTCTTCCACGGAAGAAAGTAATTTGGATAGTGATGCAACAACATCTGCTGAGCTGGGTGGTGTAGCTAATGCTAGCTGCAGCAGCAGCGATGCACCACCACCGGCAACTCAAACTTGCACTACATATTCTTCTACTGATGATGATGATGATTATGATGTTGATCTAAGTGAAACAGTCGTGAGGGACAAGTCAATGTCACTGCCGAAGTCCGCACTGGTGCTGGTGGTGCTGCTACGGACACCATTTCAGTAGCAGAAGCTTTGGGTGCAAACGAAACCAGTAACGTGAGTAGCCCTAACACGATACCTAGCACTACAGTTATCAGTGACGACCCTGCGTTATGGCCAGACACTGTAAGAGATGCAGAGCGAGTTGAAATCGTTAAAAAAAGGCCCTGTGCTCGGAGGGGCCTCGGGATCCTTTGCCTTGGGCCTCAAAGTGTTCAGGTCCGCCCCTGGATGTGTGGATGTGTGTGTGTCTGTACTGTAGAATTGCATGTGGCGGGCATGTCTACAGACTGATGAGGAGACCCCTGAGCTAGAGTCATGGACAAGGGGTGACCCTATACAGACCCAAAGCATTCCGAACTTAGCCAGGTTTTACCGATGCTTCCATAGCACTGTTAGTGCTAGCAACAAGGCATCTCTCAAACTATACATAAATAACTTTTTTCAACCCATCTACAAGGCCAACAAGAGCTCCACACTTCGTTGACAGTGTAATTAGGTTCTTATAATTTAAAACGAGACATTGGCAACATTGTGTGCTGAAAGTTTATTTAGAAGACAGTTTATACACACACTACCAAGAATAACTTTGCCACTTGTTTTCCCAGCGACAGTATTTTGAATTTAAGACTCGATCAATCTATCGACGACACAACCCTTTTTTGAATGTTCACGCGCACAGTCCTCCTTCCATCAACAACATGAGATTTGCGTTTGTCGATAGACTTACATACTTCTGTGAGATCAGTTTGATAATTGCACTGACATGTCTAAATAGCTGTTTCATAAAAAACTACAGGCTGATGACTACTCACTTTAGACCTGATGGAACTGGTTCACTGCTGAAGTTGGGATTATCACCCATGGACTGATCACTCTTCATGGACACACAGCTGGGCACTGGAGATGGAGGTCTGTGTGTCTCTGGTCTGATTACATAACGAGACACACATAATAAATTGAACTACATAAACTCATTCAACTGTGGAGGAATTACTTTCCTTCACACACAACATGTTTCACTGTAGAATTAATCTCTCTCCCTCCCATGGATGTGTGTGTGTGTGTGTGTGTAACGGAGGTGAACTGAGCTAACATGCTAGTTGCACGTGTAAATCCTCAGACCCCTAACCTTAAGAACGCTTCTAACCACTGAGATGGAAGCCTGGGCTTTTAGCTCAGTGGCTAGAGCGTTCGACTCCCATGCCGATGTGTGTTGAGGTGGCGCCGTGGCGGGTTTGAGGGATGTGAGCGGCAGACAAATTACCACCTCTGTTACATGTGTCTGTAGAATTGCATGTGGCTGGCATGTCTACAGACTGATGACTACTCACTTTAGACCTGATGGAACTGGTTCACTGCTGAAGTTGGGAATATCACCCATGGACTGATCACTCTTCACACACAGCTAGGCACTGGAGATGGAGGTCTACGTGTCTTTGGTCTGGTTACATAAAGAGACACAATAAACTAGATAAACGTATACCTCTGTGGAGTTAATACATTCCTTTACACTTACAGTAATATTACATAGATATTATACAGCTCTTCATAATGCTGTAAAATGCTCCATTTACTTGAATGGGTCTCCCCAATGTTCAGACGTCTGATAATTCTGTATAACAGACCGTTGTTATGTACAACATACTGCTGTCAAGAAAAATGGGGTTTGTGGTTGAAACTTTCATTCAATACCTGAAACTTTCATGACATATGAACCCTAACCCTAATCCTAACCCCTAATCTGAACCCTAAATCTAACCCTAACTTGTTATGACAAAAAACGAATGTCACTTAATAACAGAAGTGGTACATGTATGTCTTAAATTGACATACATGTCAAATCTTTTCATACAGACAATGAGGCACAATGCACCAGAGAAGAAAAGAGGGGGTGTGGGGACAGGTATGATGTGATGATGTGTACTATATCTGTGAATTAACTCACCCTCCATCAGAGTGTGCTTGTTTGGTGCTTTGTTGCACACAGCCGTGTGTTGTTGTGTTGTTTTCAACACATTCATTTTAAGAGTGTATATTTATAGTGGATGGAATCCACTATCTTGAAATCTCCTGGCTTCTTCTTATTATAACCCTTTCTTTTTACCTTTTCAAGAATGAATGTGACTCTAACCGCTTAACGTACAGACATGTTGAAATAACCGTTGTGTAGGTCTGGAGGAAATAATAGAGTTATTATTTCAGATTTGTTTAAATGTTTATATGTTTTGAGAAATAGGGGATTACAAATGTTAAAAAGCTCATTTTCCCCCCATAGACTTGAATGGAGGCTTTGATGTCATAATGGCCTAAAGCCAGCTGCGCTCATTAAGCTCCCAGAGTAGTTCCCGGGCTAATCAGAACACTGGCACAGGTGTCACCTGTGCATCCAACTGTCTCAGCTTCTTAGCATACAATCTGGCTCTCCCTGAACTACATATCCTGTTTAAGTATTTCCTGTGTGTCAAAATAAAAGTCACAGCCATATCTCATGCTTTGCGCATTATATCTCCAGAACGGCTTGACGCATATTGTGACGCCCCGGCTTTGCCGTGCCGTGAAGCGTTACGCCTCTTCCTCCCTCTGCCTGTATGGTGCTCTTGAGCAGTAGGCATATTGTTGCAGTTTGACCTGCAGGAGGAGCTGGAGAGGTCCGGTGGCTAACGAGGGGCGTGGTTCAGTGTTAATTGCCATCGATGTCTTTAAGACAGTCTAAGAGACCTTTAAACAAGTGGGAACCTTTTTGTTTCAGTGGCATATATATTGGGAATAGAATTGGCCCAAGGATAGACCCCTAGGGGACTCCACAAGGGAGAGGTGCTGAGGAGGATACAGACTCTCCGTCAGCTAGATCAGATCTGAACCACTCAAGGGGCATTACCTTTAATAGCCACAAGGCTCCAGGCGAGAAATTAATATATTGTGATCTACTGTGTCAAATGCCGCTGTTAGATCAAGAAGGATCAGAATGCCACACTGTAAAAAGTCGTTCAGCGCTATTGTCCATATGACTTCATTTTTAAAACTATATTTACTGCAATATATTCATTTATTTTTTTTATTGATTTTTTTGAGTTACCAATAAGTAAAAACTGTGAATATTTCCGTAACTTAATATTTTCTATAAGAAAATTAATTTAATTGGACTTCAACACAAATTGATTTTCCAAAACTCATTTTAAAAGTTTATATCAGGTGTAAAATGACACGACCCGCTCACCTGCAGTAATGGAAGAACAAGCCCGGGAAAATCCTTCACTTTCATCTGTTCCAGGAGTTTATTTGGTGATAATTGGGGGTGTTATACTGTAGGCTTGCATTTTAAAATAATGTTAGCACCATGGTTAGCAATGTGTCATGCAACTTAAAGGACCAATAGTCTATGTAGGAAATAATGGAAAATAAACTGTAACCATTACAAAAATCACCATATGTTGTCAGAGAGTAAGGAAACACGATGAATTGAAGTAATGGCTTCAGGGCCGTTTCAAGGAATTTGGGGGCCCCAAGCAAAATGGACATGGAGCAACCCCCCCCCCCACCGCACAGCCTCCAGCAACCACAGCATAGCCATACAGTTTAAGTTCACCCACACTTTATATAAATACAAAATTTTGACAGTGCAAATACTGCTGTTGCATATACTGTGCATTAGTTTTGAACATTTTGACCATAAGCAAAAACACCACTGTACCATAAAATCCAATGTCAGCTTCTTCCTCATGAATGGAGGATGAAGTTGATGGTGTACCTGGGGAATTAATTGAAGAAAAATCTGAAATTACCTGTAAAGTACGTTGACCATTTCACTGTTAGCGTATTGGAAAAGGTCATTAACAGCTCAGCTCAGTGAGAGAAATTCACTCTACCTTCATCAGTGGAGGTATCCTTAGTAAGGCTGAGGGCTGAGAAATTTAAGCAAAGCACCTTGAGGGAGAAAGAAAAGATATGTTAGCATTTCCATATTTTGATATTTAGAAGGGATGCAGCTACTACCAATGCTTACTGTAAAAACATCCCAAGCTAATGTTATACATTGACCTAGGCCTACTTGTAGCTTAACATAGCATTTAAGCATTCTGCTGTTTGAGAATTAGACAGACGTACTGTACCTGGTGCTTTAAAGACAGTAAACAGCTGGCGTGCATGAATACTGCTAGACATGAATGTTCCAGTCTGCTTTGATGCACAGAATTTATCGTGTGGTTTTCCTAACCCCCATTTGGTAAATAGATTACCACGGTCGAATAGTTAGTATATCAGAGAAGCTATGCCACTTTCATCAAAACCTATTACAAAGCTATAGCATTGTTATGTCATTAAATACGATAAACAGTGATTCTGGAACAGCTGCGTCTTCCTTATCCAGTTAATAAACATATTACAGTATGTAACCATATTCCGTCTGTTAGGGAAAAAAAGTTGCGCTAACTGTTCTAGTTTGTTACAAGCAGTATGGGCCGTCAGGTAGGTAGTTAACATAAACATTTTTTGCTAGGCTAGCCTTCCTGCTGCGACATTACACCATTTGTACAAGACAAGTAGAGCTATTTTATCCAGTGTAATTTATCACTTACATAACATAAGCAAAAACACCACTGTACCATAAAATCCAATGTCAGCTTCTTCCTCATGAATGGAGGATGAAGTTGATGGTGTACCTGGGAAAACAATTGAAGAAAAATCTGAAATTACCTGTAAAGTACGTTGACCATTTCACTGTTAGCATATTGGAAAAGGTCATTAACAGCTCAGCTCAGTGAGAGAAATTCACTCTACCTTCATCAGTGGAGGTATCCTTAGTAAGACAATCCTACACTCTACCTTCATCAGTGGAGGTATCCTTAGTAAGACAATCCTACAAATCGCTCCTTTAAGGAACAGTTTAAAGCAAATACACGTCACATAAGGAACAGTGTAATGCAAATAAACAATTAAACTTAGCCTACATTGCAGAGCCTCTCCAACTTTATTAACTCATGGTAAATAAATAAATGTTGCACTGCTGCATGCTTACCAATGTAGGCTAAATAAGCTAGACAAGCATGGTTATTGTTCTAATGTAAGCCATCATTGTGTATAATAATAGGCCTGCCATTTACAGGAGACAAAGCTTAGGCTACTTGTAGAAAGCTAATGTTAGCATAGTTAGCTAATCGCTGGCTAGTTAGCTAATCGCTAGCATAGACGTGCTATCATCTCGTATTAAGAGTTGACTATGTGGCGTAATCTACCGACATGGTGGAGCTCTGTCATTATGGTTTGTGTAGCCTACAAGGAGAGACACTTTGCTTACGGAAGGACCAGGAGGACAGGATTTTTAATGTAATTTAACATTACAAAGGGCCATTATTCTGTGTATTGGTGTTGCATTAAAGTTAATCATGATCTTGTCTTGTTCACCAGGATAATCTTCACTTGTATTTTAAGTGTATGTTTTAAAGGGCTTTCTGGCTTGTATTCAAAAGGCTTGAGATAGCTAACTCTAACTAGTTTTATCCCCATTGACAGATAGGATGGCCCTGTAAATATTCAGCACTGTGGTACCAGTGACATTTTAAAGCATTATATACTGTGTCATGGGACCTTTGGACACAGCCATGCCTTGCCTTGTAAGATCTCACATTTCAAGATAACACCCAGAAGCTACATCCCTTAACAAACCTCGTCTTTCATTTATCTGCGCAACAAACATAATTTATTCATTATTGTTCTATTAACTAGGACTCAAGTGCCACTGCAGTGAGGAAGAGAGATGTCACTCTAAGATGCCTCTTCGAGTATATGGGAGAGAGTGGACAGAAGCTCATCTCTGATTACTGTGTAAGTATTGTTTCAAAGCAGGTTTGGGTCAGTTTGGTGAACGGGTTTATGAAAGTATATATACTCTTTTGATCCTGTGAGGGAAATTTGGTCTCTGCATTTATCCCAATCTGTGAATTAGTGAAACACACTCAGCACACAATGAACACACAGTGAGGTGAAGCACACACTAATCCCAACGCAGTGAGCTGCCTGCTACAGCGGTGCTCGGGGAGGTGCCTTGCTCAAGGGCACTTCAGCCGTTCCTACTGGTCGGGGTTTGAACCGGCAACCCTCTGGATACAAGTCCAAAGCGCTAACCAGTAGGCCACGGCTGCCCCCAAAATTGTTTAAATTGTGCTGACTGTGAATGTGAACTGACTGAACCAGCATTTGGCAGGTAGAGGTGGAGTATTTGATTTTCATCAACAAATGAGTGTCTTAATTACTTTCTTTTCTAAGGGGGTTGCAGAGACCACTGTTCCTAAGGACCTGAAAGTGAAGAATATGAGCATCAATGTCTGTCATGAGCCGGATGCAGTAGGAATCATCATTGAGGGAAATCTGGCCAAAGCATGCTGCTTATTGCTTGGGTTGACATATGCACTTAATCTTGAGTATCCATCCAAGCTTTTCCGAACATTTGAGGTGTTTGAAAGGACGGATATATCAATATTGGGTTTATTGATCAGAAGCTGTACAACAGCATGCTTGAACTGTTTTGGTACAATACCTTAAAATTTACACAAAATAAACAAAATTCAAACTACCGGTAGAATGTTCTGATACAACCTTCCAAGTGAAAGGCTAGTCTAGTCCTGTCCATACAATCAAAAGTGAAATGCCTAGAATTACTGACCTTGTCATGAATGTGTGACTCTTTCTTTCTCTCATCTCATATATATAGTCCAGAATCTATCAAAACAGTTGTTTGTCTCAGACGCTCCATGTAGAGAACTGGCTGGACTTCTGTCTTCTGTTCTGTCTCCATTCATGTATTTATCTTCTATAGAACTAGATAGATAAATAGATAGATAGATACTTTATTGATCCTCAAGGGGAAATTCAAGGGTCTCAGTAGCATACAGACATAACACACTACATGCACTTACAGCAGAAATGGTAAACATAAGTATAAGTATAAACATATAACTAAACTCCACTGTACAATAAAGACAGTAGAAGATAAGAAAGATAAGAAAACTAACAAAACTAAATACTAAATACACTATATAAGTTAAATTAAGAAAGTCCAATGTGCTCAAGGGTGATCAAGCATAAGACGCTTGTAGTGACAGGGCCGGGACTGGTGGGGTGCTAAAGGGAGTGAGTGAGTGTCATGGTGAAGGTGCAAACAGTAGTCCAACCATAGTCCTTAGTTATGTGTGCCTGGCAAGGTGCTCAAGAGAGTGAGTGTCATGGTGAAGGTGCAAAAAGTAGTCCAACATTAGTCCAACAGTGCAAGAGTAAGGTCTAGAGACCAGCATAAATATAAGCAAAAATAATATAGACAAATAGGAGAGTAAAGTATAATATAGACAAGGTAAAATAAAAAACTATTTCAGTGCAAGAACAGGTTGAGGTAATATGGTTATAGCCATTCATTCATTCAGTATTGTATCAGAAGCCTGGCCGCAGCCATTGATCATGTGTGCTAATATAGCATGAAAAACAGTGTAGCAGTAAAACAGTAGTGAAAACATTAGGCTGTGTACAATAGTAAAACAGTAAAACAGTAGTAAGCAGTAGTGGGCAGTCAGTACTCAAAAAACATGGACATGGAGAGGGTGGAGAGGCAGACAGACTAAGCAGAGAAGTCTATCTCTCCTCTTCCCTTTAGTGAGGCATTGTACAGTTCAATGGCCCTAGGAACAAATTACTTCCTCAGCCTTTCAATTGTGCATGGCAGTGAGCGAAGTCTCCAGCTGATCAAGCTCTTTTGGTTTTTGATAGTGCTGTAGAGCGGGTGACATTCATTGTCCAAGATGTTGATGAGTTTGTTTAGGGTCCTTTTGTCAGATATTGAAGTGATGCACTCCAGTTCAGCTCCAACTACAGAGCCAGCCTTCCTTACCAGCCTGTCAAGTCGCCCAGCATCCTTCTTCTTTGTGCTTCCTCCCCAGCATACCACTGCATAGAAGAGGGCGCTGGCCACAACAGACTGATAGAACATCCTGAGGAGCTTGCTGCACACATTGAAAGACCGCAGCCTCCTCAGGAAGTACAGCCTGCTCTGTCCTTTCTTGTAGAGTGCATCAGTGTTGGCTGACCAGTCCAGTTTATTGTCCAGGTGGAGACCCAGATACTTGTAGGTGCTTACCACCTCCACATTGACCCCATCAATGGAGACTGGTAGCAGAGCGGGCTTAGACCTGCGGAAATCCACCACCATCTCCTTGGTCTTTGAAGTATTTAGTTGAAGGTGATTGAGTTTGCACCACTGCACAAAGTCCTCCACCAGGCTCCTGTACTCCTCCTCTTGCTCGTCCCTGATACACCCCACAATTGCAGTATCATCAGAAAACTTCTGCATGTGGCATGACTCGGTGTTGTAGCAGAAGTCAGATGTGTACAGGGTGAACAGGACTGGAGAGAGCACAGTTCCCTGTGGCGCTCAGGTGCTGCTGATCACAGTGTCAGAGGGGCAGTTCTTCAGTCTGAACCACAATTTTGCCTTAATATACCATGAAAAGTAAAGAAAAAAAAAGAAAATCTGCACACTCAAGTTTTTGCAAACAAGTTTTTTTACTCTATGTGCAAGCTTCTTCAGGCAGAGTAAACACCTTAATATACCATAAAAGGGGCACTGAGATCGTCATTCTGCTCTTACTTAAACTGCTATTAGGGCCACAAATAGGACTCCATACAAACATTACAAATGCTACATACAGAAACCTCCAAACCTCAAAAGAAATTGTATAGTGCATACAAGTCATATTTAGTAAACAAAGGAGCTTACAGTTGAGTTTTATTCTCTTGTCCTGTCCTTGAGTTTCAGACGCTCCCTGGAGAGAACTGGCCGGACTTGTTCTGTATCAGGTGAAGTTGTGTTGATACTATCAACAGCAAAACAACTGATCTTGTCATGAATGTTGATTCTTTCCTCTCCATTCATTAATTTCTCCTCATAGGTATAGTTATACAGCATGTACTGCATGAATGAAAATAACACCGATGTCAGAATTCAGGTCTCACTCTTCCTCTCTCTTGGACTTCCCTCTAAATTAATGTAAGTGTATGTAGGGCATTCATTTACTCTATGTATCTTGTGTTTCTGTGTTTGTGCATGGTATGTTAGTGTGTTTTGAGGAGGTGTGCATGTAAGTGACCGAGGTGGCCAACCAAACGAGTAGGGATGTGGGCTAGGGGATGCAGGTGGAAAATAACTAACAGGAAATGCTTTCAGTTCATAAGTGTTTAGATATTTACTTGTTCAACCAGTTTTCAAAAGTAGTGGTCAAAAGAAGCTAACATTTTTATTCAATACCATATTCAGCAAACCATAACTTGGCAAATATTCAACTCTGGGCCGAATACATGGATCAACGGTTGGAAATAGGCACTGAGATCACCATTCTGCTCCTACATTAAACTGCTATAAATAGTGCCACAAATAGGACTCCATACAAACATTACATACAAATGTTATATACAGATACCTCCAAACCTCAAGATAAATTGTATAGTGCAAACAACTCATATTTAGTAAACAAAGGAGCTTACAGTTGAGTTTTATTCTCTTGTCATGTCCTGGCCGGACTTGTTCTGTATCATTAAGTTGTGTTGATACTATCAACAGCAAAACAACTGATCTTGTCAAGAATGTTGATTCTTTCCTCTCCATTCATTCATTTCTCCTCTAGGTATAGTTATACAGCATGTACTGCATGAATGAAAATAAACGTGTTCCAGGTCACACTTTTCCTCTCTATTGGTCATCCCTCTAACTGTCCATACAGTGTATATATGGCATGTGTCGTATGCCTTGTGTTTCTGTGTATAAGCATGTACATGTGTGCATGTGTATGTTAGTGTACTTTGATGAGGCGTTTATGACAACACAACAGTAAATGTGAATTTATTCCACTATAACTAATTACTACAGTTAACAGTTGCGTCTTGCTATCTTTGCCATAAGCTGGTTCTTGAAAGTCACGGTCAGTAAACACCACAGCTTCTTCTCATTTCTCTTACTGGTCAAACCTCCATCCATTCCTTCCTTTCTTGTGTCCTATTCCGTCCTCCAAATCAAAATGTGAAGGAAAATAACTTACTGGGGGTCAGTGTGTGTGTGTGTGTGTGTGTGTGTGTGTCACACACAGTGTGTGGTGGACCTGATGTGTAGACAGGGAGAGATGTACAGTATGGGAAATAGAACATGATGATTATGGTGATTGAGATAATATAGCATTTGTGTTAAAACTAATAAATGTAATGTAAACATACATAAACACCATCATAGCACCGGATATACAATATTTCATCTGCGATGATCATGTCTTTCATTTGTCTTTGTTTCAAAATAAAGGCCATTTGTAGTTTGTGTGTCATTTGTATGAATTAGAGATGAGATAGACTGTTGACTTTGCAGAGCTTTTCTAATTGGTTACCAACAATGTATATAAAAAAAAAAATGGCTGACAACTAGCCTCTCCAAGGTCTTCAACACGTGCCATGTTAATGCTGCTGGTCTTTGCAGTTTCCCTGTTTGCCTCTAGGGGCACTTGTAAGCACTCTCTACACTGGCATGCCTTTGCAGTTTCCCTGTTTGCCACTAGGGACACTCTTCAGCTCTCTCTACACTGGCATGCCTTTGCAGTTTCCGTTTGCCACTAGGGGCACTCTTCAACACTCTCTACACAGGCATGCCTTTGCAGTTTCCCTGCTTGCCACTAGGGACACTCTTCAGTACTCTCTACACAGGCATGCCTTTACAGTTTGCAGTTCTCCCCTTAGATATTAAAAAGCTAGATACTGCATTGGGCTCCAGAACATCTGTATATCACCTACATTATGGTGGGGGCAACAATCACTGGAGGCCAATAGAGAAACAGGTGTCTCTGATTGGAAATCTGACAGGTGTCTCTGATTGCCGGCAAGTGTTGTTCATAGACAGTAAGGTGTTGGCCCCCAGCAATATGGCGACCTTGGTCACGTCTGCCACCTAATATAACTCGACGACAATGTAGCATCTAGCTTTCTAATATCTATGGTTCTCCTCTAGAGGCACACTTAACCCTTAAAGGAGTACGGAATGTTGAGAAATTAACATTCTAAAGAATATCTGGGTTCATTGAATTCAACATAGAATTTTAGAACCTTCAATTGTTGCGGAACTTAGAATGTTCAAAAACCTACACCTTTAAGGGTTAAAGATAATAAATACTTTATTTATCCCGAGGGACATATTGGGAAGGGAACAGTACACACCACCAGGACAATGAAATAAGAATAAATAAAATATCAGATTTACATAATGACAGAGTGGAGAGCTTTTAGAGTCCGATGGCTGCTGGTAAAAAAATACCTTTTATGTCTCTGAGTGGAACTGTTGGGGTAGATCAGCCTGCCACTGAAGGAGCACTTCAGCTCAACAACTTTGTCTCAGTGGATGAGAGGCTATAGGCAAAGTCCTTTTAGGCAAGTCCCTCCACTCCGTGGCCATATTGCAACGTGTTTTGGGCACTTATCGGGCATCCATTTCGGGTAAAACTGCACTTGCACAATGCTCCACAAATCAGGACACACCAACCTCGCTCCAGCTGCGAGATCACAACACGACTGGCACGATGTATTCAGAACATACCACATGATTGGCACAATGTATTCACATGTCAACTTTTGGCAGTGGAAGGGGGGGGAATATGTGTAGACGACTGCCATGTTTGCGTTATGAACTTACCCCGTACATGTCAGAATCCAGGGGCCTATTGCACAAAAGCAGAATTAAGACATCTGGGATAAGTTACTGAGCTGCGCTCAATGAATCCAAAACAAGAGCGTACAGGCTTAATTGGTTGCACAAAGACCAAGCCAGGATGAGCAGACACGGATTCAACAAGTCAGGTGAAACCTATCCTGGATAAGTGCGCGCTCACGGCTCCCTCAAATAGACCCCGCCACCGATCACAGATTCACCATGGCAACTAGAGCGGCTTCATTGCTTCTTCTACGGTGTAAAGTAGGTAGCGATAGCCTTTTCACAACAGCAACAAACAGCAACACCTCTGTTTAGGAGAATATTGCAGCTAGAGCCGCGACCACCACGCGCGAAATGGTTAGGCACTCCCGTGATGTCATATTGTCGCATGACAGGTCAGGAATGGTGAGTATGTAAGAGTTAATTAATGATCACAAACGTTTAAATAATGACAGTGGGTCTAGGTATATGTGATAACAATGTGTAGTGGGCAGTGGAATAACTATTGGTTTCTGTTTGTGGTGACTGCTGACTGAGATAAGGGATGAGATTAAATAGATCCTGGAATTTAGCCTGGTCTGGAGCAGGCTAGCTCCACAGAATAAATCGCCATGGTAACTTATACCATAACATATCCTGCTGCCCCCATCCCGCTTTTGTGCAACTGGATCACGGATAAATTGAGCCAGGATAACCAAGATATCCCGGCTTAATCCCTTATCCTAGTTTTGTGCAATAGGCCCCAGGTCTTCATTTACTCTATGTAGCTTGTGCTTCTGCATGGAATGTTAATGTGTTTTGAGGAGGCGTGCATGCATGTAAGTGAAAGAGGCAAATATTTTGTTATATGTTGAAATATATTGAAAAATACATGGAAATATATGTATTTAACAGATGGAAATATATTTATTTAACAAAGATGTTCTTATACTGGAATGTGTTCAAGCTGCATATATGTGATTGTTATTTTTCTCTATTGCTAGGTTGACATAGTGGTTGTTGCTAGAGAATTGAGATGGTTGCCAAAGTGTTGCTAAGGCACATGTGACACATGTGTTTGCTATGACAAATAAAGTGGTTGCTATGCTGGTTGCTAGGGTAATCATCTTGGTTGCTATGGATGTTGATAGACAGAGTTTAATGAAGTGTTTCTATTCCATTTGTGCCAATGTCAGCTTTGGCTGCATAAAACACACTACCGGTAATCAAACTGTTTTCACCTCAGCAATCATTTGTCATATTTATTCTTTAGACATTTTCCACCAGCAGTCAAAAACAGTGATTTGCCAAAATCAAGCTGAAATGAGGGCAGTGTTGGCACCGCAGAAACCCACCACCTCTTATCTTGATGCCAGTAGGAAAAAAAAGTGTCACCCGACCCTGGTTTTATCTTCCACATCTAACAGTCTTCTCAAAAATGTGCCCGGTGTTCTCCTATTTCTCTCTCCATCAACACCAGATTCACATGACACAAAATGATATTCACGTCTCAAAACATGTCCATGGTGAAGTCCAATGGGAGAAAATCCCACAGCATTGAATCATCTGGCTTCCATTTCTGGATCACATTTCTGTGTGAGTGCTTCAAAAAGCAGGTTGACAGTTTAGATTTATGTGTGAGCTTCTACTAGCAGGTTTATAATTTAAGATTTCTGTGTGAGTGCTTCAACAAGCAGATTTATAGTTTAAATGTCTGTGTGAGTGCAAGCTCAAGTTCTGCAATGCTAACTTTCCAAGTCGGCTCCAACCACTGAGCACCACGCTCAAGTTCATGACACAGCACTTGTGGAAACAAGAAATGGTGAAATAAAACAGAAACTCCTTAAAAATCTGTCCTGTTAATGTTCACTACGACCAAGATCAGAGCAGATCCTTAGCATTGATCCCGGTCCTTGGTCCTGGACTAACTGGACATGAACTTTTGACCCCACAGTGATAAATTATTCAGACATCACATCAAACAAATCAAGCCTCCTCTGATTACAGACCCCCAACTGTGATCTGGTCACAGACCCTCAACTCTGATCTGGTTATAGAACTCTGACTCTGATCTGGTAGGGACAGCTGCTACCATCTGATGGGTCGTCTTATGAACAATTCAACTGAAAATAGCCACTGGAAAGGCTGAATTTCTATTTTTGTGTTTTCTTTTTCATTATTTAGTTATTTTCTTAGTTTGTGTTGGTATGTTGCTATAAGGCATTTGAGGTTCAAGTGTAGGTCAGTTTAAATAAAAGATCCCCACTGATGCATTGAAGTGTTCGTTTCATATGTTTGTCATCAAACAATCAAACAAAAAAATACAGCAAAGGAAACTCAAGTTCTTTCTCCACAGAGAAAATACAGGAAGGGGAGGGACTAGGGGAAATGCTGGAAGATATTTGGTCAAAAGTCCAGCCATTCAGACATGTAGATGCAGTTTGACGGCGAGATTTCTCCTCCCTCGTGACAATCATCAAACACCTGGAAAACAACAGAAAATTAACCCTTTGAGGTTTTTTTTTTTTTTTCATTCCAGAATTATACCGTTGAGATCAAGAATTGACCTGTCGCTAAGCGCCACCCTTAGAACGCTGATGAGCCAATGACAGTCCAGCCTCAACTGGACGCGGACATCAGCTCGGACAACTCCATAGGAAACAACAGGGAGGAGGCATAAAATGACAAATTAATGGTTATTTATGGAGTTTATTAACTCAAAAAACCCTGACTGATAACCATGGTCAAACGTTTTGCATGGGGGACATGTAATACTGATGGCCGGTACCCCGAGAGGCTATAAAACGGGGTATATTTTCATCAACAGTAGCCTACAGGACGTCTCATCGCGTTTGCAACAGCTCTCGCATAATTATAGCATAATTAAGTCCCTTTTGATAGCTTCTGGAGGAAAGTAAGTCCTTTATCGACCAAAACGTCCTCAAAGCCTACTTTCATATACTGTTAGCTGCCATTGTCCACAATGTATTTCTAATCAAGTCTGGTTTGTTTGTCCGAGTTCTCACACGGTAACAATGGGGGGCGGAGCTTAGCGACAGGTCAATTGACATTAACTACCATTCATATAGGTGGCTAATGATCATTATTACATCACCACAGGGAACCTTCAACTGGCAACCTTCAGCTGGCAACATTCTGATTATTAGATGACGTTGTTTTGTTTATCACACACCTCAAAATGGAATACACCATGTTCACCAGTTGCACAGGTGTACACACAAACACACACACAAACACAGACAGGGAGTACACACAAACACACACACAGGGAGTACACACAAACACACACACAGGGAGTACACACAACACACACACACAGGGAGTACACACAACACACACACACAGGGAGTACACACAAACACAGGGAGTACACACAAACACAGGGAGTACACACAAACACACACAGGAAGTACACACAAACACACACACAGGGAGTACACACAAACACAGGGTAACCCCATCAGCCTCAAGACCCTGTGGACATCCTGTGTGTGTTTGTGTTTACTCCCTTAGTGTGTTTGTGTTTACACCCTAAAGTAGCCTACTGTCAAATCAATTGGGAAAGGTTCAATATAAACAACCAAACAACCATTTAGTGCACACAGGGCTCAAGATGACAGCTCTCAACCACGTGAGCTTAGATGTCTTAACTAGGAAATTAGCCAATTTTGCTAGTAAAGAGCTGTGATCAACTAGTTTCCTAGCAGCATGTAAGTGATGTAATTGGTTTAAAAAAAACCATTAAAAAAAAAAAGGTGGCTAATGATCAATATTACATCACTACATTTTAAAATATACTTGGTTGGCTAATAATGTGAAAGAGGCCTGCTGAGCAGTTCCGGATGATATCCTTCAGCAATGCCTCAGCGCCGCACCATTGTAGCCTGCTCATACCGAAACCTAAACATGCCTCTTTCATAAGCCTTTCCTCCCTCGTTGAGTTCGACATGGGTCTCAATACACATACGCAAAGTCTAAAATTTACTTAAGCTTGAATGCTGTAATTGGCTATAACAGTGTTTCTCAAAGTGTGGTCTGCAAGCTATCCCTAGTGGTCCGCGAGTACATGTGGTAAAAAATCATATAGATGAGGTGTTTGTAATATTGAACCAACTCCTGCAACACTGCGTCAGTTTACAATTCAAAACTGGGATACGAAACAATTTGGTCATCAAAACAGATTTAGTTAGAGGAAAACCAACGTCCTTTAGTTAGGTGGTCCATGAGGTTTTCTCTTTATTTCTAATACTTTTAAATTTAAAAAAAAAAATGATATACGATATTTTATAGTTCTCTGGATTAGCATTTATCACAGGGTACACACACACACACATACTGCAATGGGGTTACCTGACACACACACAGACACCCACAGAGTCATGTGTACTGGACAAAGTCCACAGGGCGTCTTGACAAGGCCGGTAGGCTGGATGATGGGGTTATATCACACACACACACACACACACACACACACACACAAACCCACACGTACCGGACAGAGTCCGCAGGGCGTCTTGACGAGGCCGGTGGGCTGGATGATGGGGTTGACTCCGCGGTAGAGCTTCATCTGGCCGTCCACGCTGCCCACGGTGCCCTCCTTGGCAGCGATGATGGTCATCTCCACTTTCCCGTCGAAGATCAGCGTGTTCAGGATCGTCTCAATGTCCTCCATGGACAGGTCCACCTGGAGAGAGGAGAGAGGAGAAGAGAAGAGAGGAGAGGAGAGGAGAGGAGAAGAGAGGAGAAGAGAGGAGAAGAGGAGAGGAGAAGAGAGGAAGAGAGGAGAAGAGAGGAAAGGATAAGAAAGGAAAGGAGAGGAGAGGAGAGGAAAGGAGAGGACAAGAGAGGAGAGGAGAAGAGAGGGAAGGAGAAAAGAGGAGAGGAGAGGAGAGGACAAGAGAGAGGAGAAGAGAGGAAAGGAGAAGAGAGGAGAAGAAAGGAGAAGAAAGGAGAGGAAAGGAGAAGAGAGGAGAGGAAAGGAGAGGACAAGAGAGGAGAGGAGAAGAGAGGAAAGGAAAGGAGAAGAGAGGAAAGGAAAGGAAAGGAGAAGAGAGGAAAGGAAAGGAAAGGAAAGGAGAGGACAAGAGAGGAGAGGAGAAGAGAGGAAAGGAGAGGATACTCAATACAGATACTGAAACGATACAACCGAAAAACTCAGGAAAAGAGAATGTGAGGGACCCAATTTATTTTGGCCTTTTTCCCGCACTGACCAAATCACATTATAATATTGGCGGCATAATACATATTTACTAAAACGATGAATGTTGTTATCACTTAACGTTGCTCCCACACAGCCATACAGTACTTTGGATTCACTCTAGTTCAAAGAGTCATCCAAAAAGGAAATCTTACCTTTCTTTAAGATTGGGTATTGTCACACTTGTGTGTGAGTGTGTGTTCATGTGAGTCTGTGTGCGTGCATGTGAGAGCATGCGTGTTTGTGTGAGTGAGTGTGAGTGTGTGTTAGTGTGTGTGTTAATGTGTAAGTGTGTTAATGTGCGAGTTTGTGTGTAAGTGTGTAATCTGGCCTTCTTGATGCCCAGCTTTGAGATGTACTTCTAGTGTGTGTGTGTGTGTGTGTGTTCTTGCCTTGCTGATGCCCAGCTCTGAGATGTACTTCCAGACCTCGTGGGATGTGGCGAAGGAGCTGTTCCTCTGGACCATCGGAGACTGCTTACTGTCTCTAGCCGCTTCCGCCTAAACACACACACACACACACATACATATTATACCTATAACCCGACCCAGGGAGAGAAGGATATTGCAAGAAATGCATCACTCACTTGCACACACACAGTCAGTCAGTCAGTCAGTCAGACAGACACACACACTTCAATATCTCGAACCTTGCTCTGCAGGTGTGTGTGTGTGTGTGTGTGTGTGTGTGTGTCCTTCTCACCTTGCTCTGCAGGAACTTGAAGCATTGTTGGTTCAGAACCTCCACAAACTCTGACTCAAAGTCCTGGTCACTGTACCAGGCCCCACCCGTCACCGAACGGTCCGGCTGCAGGTTATACAGCATGTACACCTTCTTCTTGGAGGCCTGCCACACACACACACACACACACACACACACACACACACACACACACGTTATATACAGCATGTACACACACACACACACACACCTTCTTGGAGGCCTGCCCCACGCACCCACACAATCAGCTGTATTAACTTACAGCGACAGATTTGACAGCCTTGATGAGCTTCTTGCTCTCCAGGTTCTTGAGGATCTTGTTGATCTCGGTGAGAGGGAGGTTGCTCTTGAACCGGATGTCTCTGCTCCAGATGCCTGGCACCGAGGACCGTGAACATGACGATATGATTAGAGTGTTACTAACGGTACATAAAAATACGAGTAGAACTCAACATACACATTGACTCTCAAGGGTTGTGTGTGTGTGTAGTATCCACAAAACAAAAAAGTAAGCATTTGACGAATTGGGTATGTGCAGTAAAACAAACATAACATAACAATATGATTAGAGTGTTACTAACGGTACATAAAACTACGAGTAGAACGTTACTAATAGAACATCACAACACACTGTTATCTAATGCTAACTAATTGCTGTAAGTCGCCTTGGATAAAAGGTGTCTGCCAAATGAATTTGACATGACGGTCTATTAGGTCCAACATTTTTCTGCATTTTTTTAGGACCAATGTTTTTCTGTCTCCAGACCCCAAATGTAACGCAACATACACATTGACTCTCAATGGTTGTGTGTGTGTGTAGTATCCACAAAACAAAAAAGTAAGCATTTGACGAATTGGGTATGTGTAGAAAACACAAACAAATAGGTTTAGCAACCTTTGTTTCCGGCATCTTCTATGACCTGATAGACCAGCTTCTCCTGGTTATCTGAGCCCTTCATCTTGCTGTAGAGAGAGGACATCAGACATTAGGCAGTGGGGCCAGGCTCTAGCCATAACAGTCAACCTTCCATTATTTATCCGCTTTTTCCCCCATGTATTTTAACATTTTCCCATTCTAATAATTTCCTGTAAATACCCCACATTTCAACACTCCGTCTCAAACATAAGTCCAAAGCCCAACGTTGACATGCATGGCTGTAATAGATGGTTGGCTCTAGGATTATTTGTTGGGTCGAGACCTGAGGGTTGTGTGTTGGCTTTAGATCTGAGAATAGTATTTTTTTTCACCTTGTCGACTGGTTGTCTTTCATTCTATAGAGGAGACCGTTACTGTTCCTCAGGAGGTCCAGCTGACCCTGTAAACATATAAACACACAGACACACACATATATATAGCAATATGATTACCTCTAGCACGTCAGAAATCGGATCAGATCAAAGTCATCAGCTTTGAAACATATGTGTTGCTGCTACAGAATACCTTGGAAACCAGCAGACAGCATGAATCAGTAGAAGCAATGTTAAGATAAACGAACACAACACTGAACACGTTCGGCCTTTCTGCTCAACATGGACATCTAGGCACTTAGCCTAGTATGACCTACTTATCAGGACATTGCCATGGCTTTTAAAGTTAACCTAAACTAAACGTAAGGATCCTTACCACCGACAGCAACCTGTTGATGGCCATGGCCCGCTGCTGAGGCTCCACGTGCGGCATGTCATTCTGGATCACCAGGTCTGTAATTCCGTGCGGGAACTGTGCACACAACTCCTTAATCCTTATGAACAACAATAGGATACAGGACATACGATACAGATACGTATATATCAACGATCAACAGAAGTATTTTTCAATGGGTCCAAAAGACACATGACTCATGTTATGAATTGCAGTTACATATAATCGTAAACATTACCTGACCGAGCATGCAAAAGTGAGACGCTGACTTTTGAGTTTAACGTTAATTTGGCAGTTAATCTAATAAACGCGTAATGGGGCATAAAGACGTATCTTCTCTCCGTGAATATTGAGCGATTTCTACCTAAAAACACCTGACTGCATCTTAGCAAACGAGCTAGCATTACATCAACGTAAAGCGTTTGGCAATACGTCCATAATTCACTCAACTCACAAACTCTAAGGATGATAGTCATTCAAAACACGATATTGCTGGATATGTGTCCTTGCAAACACGTCTACGTTCAGAAAATGTTTAGCTAACTGGTTGGCTAGCCTTAGCCTGACTTGTGGCAAGCTATCTAAACAATTCGGGCCGTAAGTGATATCTGACCTGTTCTCAATGTCCACTGGATCCGTAGATTCCTTTTTCACCTTCACATCCGCCATAGCTGGTAACGTTATGCTTTGGTAAAATCACATCAAAGACTATTTATTCTTGAAAGCCGTCAAGCGTCTGCGGTTCACCCATAAACGACACTGAATGAAAATTTCTGTCAACCATCAACATTTCAGCATGGCTACTTGGGTCCTTCACGTACGAGTGACGTAGTGGCTAAACGTTTAGAAGCCTATGGACAGCCTAATCAAAACGTTTTAGGCGATTACCCTTATTATTATGATATTATTATTATTATTATCCTTCCTTCCTTCATAACCCCTCCTTCTAATTAATTTTGTGAAGGAACGATATAGACGGACACGCAGTCTCAGCTCTGCTTTTATTTATACTTCCTAAATCAAGCTGTTGGAGCGCCATCTATTGGGCGACTGATATCATTCTAACACAATTAAATCCAACTCATCCTAGGATATCAAAATTTAATTATGACCGCCGCGCAGAGTCAGACTCGAGTCATGATTTTAATGACTTCATACTTGACTTGATAAAATTCGGCATGACTTGCGACTCGACTTGGACTTGAATACTATTCACTCAAGACTTGACTCGGACTTTGCCTCTTTGACTTGTGATGACTTGACATGTCTCGAATCAAAAACTAAATTTCCTGATCGTGTACCAGTCAACCCAGAGACGCTTTCCTGCGACTAAAAAAAAATAAAAAAAATAGCGGAGACAAGCGGCAGAGCACAGTTCAGTAGCCTACTGCCACTACCCTCACACGCGTTACGCACTGTGTGTAGGGCATCAAGAGGAAGGATCAACATTTAGCCAATCACTAGTAGCTTTACTGCAAACTGATTTGCACTCTTGTTAGAGAACGTTTGTCAAAAAGCACCAACAGCATGTTACATAAAGATGATACTTTTCGAGTCCTCTCCATTAAGATCCAACTTAAACTTATGCTAGGCTACTGCATTTAATTGAGAACACATCTAAGCACGCACGAGAGGGAGAGAAAACGAGTAGGTTCCAGCTGGCTTGTCATTGTTGATGATGATTGATATCTTCTTTTAAATATAAGAAACATATAAAAAGAAATCGTGGAAGCAACAAGTACGAGATTAGAGGAGATTGTGAATTTATCCGGTTCTCACTAGTCTACTATACTGTTATAAACTATGAGATCCAGGTCATATGACATAGCTGCACTCACTGTGATTTGGAAAGTGGACAAGAATATTATGAAGAGTTGTCTTTGCCTTGTGTAATGGAACTGGTGAGTCTTGATGTATTCAATAATTTATTTACATGAAGCACATGATATGCCGATTGAAACGCATTTCACTCAGCTACTGTAGCTAGGTGGCTACTGGCTACCAGGCTCATAATTCACTTTTAATTTCAAACAGAAAATGTCAAGCAAGCATCATGTCATACATGCTTCTCTTTCTTTCCAAAGGAATGAAAGCTGTTTGTGCCAACTTAATATCATGCTTATCATTGTTAATATTGTGCTATACATGTGGCACAAACAATTTTTGAGTTTGTGGACTAGCCATAGGCTATATTTGAACGGAGCTGGTAAAAAAAGATCATTATGAGAACGTGTGGACAGTGCACAATGGGCTTAAAGTGACAGTGCACCATTTACAAATTAGATAAACAGCATCAAATGTGTAGTATTTCTTAAGAAATGAATACTTTAAAACACAATTACTGTCATTATTATCTTTTAAATAATATAAAAGTGTTGACCTTGGCTTCCCTTATGAGTCACCACTGGCAGACAGCCTAATAAATTGTTTGCAGGCAAATCTGTGGCCTAGCGCAGTGAAATACCATCAGTCAAATTATTACTCATCCTTACAGTGGGCTCCGCAATTTGGAAAAACATTATATATATTTGCAGCTGTGCTGAGTGTCATGTAGCTATCCGCTTTGTACAGATTACTCAGGTATGCACATGTGTATATTACACAGGTATGCACATGCATATGTCGTAAAAGATTACAAGACAGAA
Organism: Alosa sapidissima; assembly: GCF_018492685.1. Classification (NCBI taxonomy): domain Eukaryota; kingdom Metazoa; phylum Chordata; class Actinopteri; order Clupeiformes; family Clupeidae; genus Alosa; species Alosa sapidissima. The sequence continues at coordinate 29,018,360 of NC_055965.1, forward strand.
ACATTGAACATATTTTATTCTGTATTTGTAAAAAAAATACTGTGGATTAGATGGAAGTGCTAAAATTATGATCGATAGTCTAATAATGGCATTATTAAGTGAAGAGTACCTGATGACTTGTTCAGGACTTGAAAAAGATTGGGACTTGGACTTGGACTCGACTTGGCTTTGATGTGACTTGGACTTGGACTCGACTTGCCCTTCTCTGTATTTACTTGGGACTTGACTTGGACTTGACTGCTAAGACTTGGGACTTACTTGTGACTTGCCAAACAGTGACTTGGTCCCACCTCTGACCCTCTGTATGCACGCCAAGTTTTGTGGAATTCCGTTCATGGGGGACCACACAATAAATTAATTTATGTTACTATACACCAACTGGCCTGTAGGTGGCCGGAGACAGTTTTCGGTGAATATCTCGAGAACCGTAGGGCCTAGGAGGTCCACCTTTTTTTATGTATGTTGGTCTTAAGGGGGCATGTCAACCCATCCCATTACCACTTATTTCATGTATAGCGCCACCTAGTTAAAAATTAAAAAGCAAAAAATTAGGTGTTTTCATCACAATATCTCTGGCTGACAAGGTCAAAACTGCACGAAATTAAAAGTGTAGGATCATTATGACACCCTCCGAATGCATGCCAAGTTTTGTGTACTTTCGTTCATGGGGGGCCTTACAATAAAATAATTTATGTGTACATTTAGTGACGTACACCAACAAGGATTCCCGGGACACTGAAAGCCCGGGGTACACAAAACTTGGTGGGCATGTACCCCCACATGGATAGCATGGAACCGTCATTTTTCGTTTTGATCTGTAGCCCCCCCGCTGGACTGGACCCCCCGAAAGGAGGGTAGGGCAGACACAGTTCTCTGTGAATATCTTGAGAACTGTAGGGCCTAGGATGACAAATGTTTTCCGTATGTTTGCCTCCAGGGGTCATGTTAACCCATTCCATGTGCACACATGTGCATAAACAGATACACACGCACACACATACATTTACAGTAATCATACGTATGACACATACTCACACAGTAGACATATGTACGCATGCATGCACATGCACAAACACACATACGCAGGCAAACACACAAGCACGCACATACACACACACACACACCCACACACATAAACATAAACTTGTACACGCACACATGCACACAATTCAAGAATTTTTCCCGTCATCTACTTCATGAATTTTTGGTCAACGATACCCGGGACACCGAACCACCGGGGCACATGAAATGTGGTGGGTATGTAGCCCCACTAGACTTATACGGAAATGTTTCATTTCGTCCCCTTGTAATATCAATAAGGACCTAGGTAATGTTACCGTTAGCGTTGGTTGAGTGATGGAGGCCCATTTGATTGATTGCATTTGTAGAAAACTATAAATGCGATTATACCAAGCAAATTGATAGCAGCACTGTTTGTATCTTTCGACTGTCATTTATTGCACGTGCTACAAAATCATTCTGTGCAATGGAAGATTTACCAACGTTACACCGGTCTGATACAGTTTTGCCTATACATGCGTGAGACTGAGACGCCTGTTTATTTTGTTTTAAGTGCGTGCAGGGTGTGAGAGGGGAATCGATGTGCTTTGATTCCAGCTTGGTAGTTGTAGTCTGTGAAATTAAAAAGCACGTGTGTGTGAAGTATCCAAACAATGACACCTTCATTTCATTATGGCTGCTTTAGCAACACACCTTAAGCTACTGTGTAGTGGGTCCCATTTAGAAGTGGCTACTTCATTCGCGCTTTCCTTGACTCATGGAGCTGCGTGAATGTTATTACAACTTTTCGCCACAATTTGGCAGTTTAAGTCCGCTTGATACTGTAAGGCGTAAGCCATTGGTTTCCAAAGGAGATTTTATTTGTGTCGCCAGCATAGCCTATTGACAATTTATGTTGTAAATAGGCCTACCTTATAATCCTACCTGTAGCTTAGGGAAGCTAACAGCTTTCTATCAGGATCTAGTTTGTTAGTTACCGTTTTGTCATAACTCCCTGATGCATTTTTGCATTTAGAATAGCCAGAGCGTGTATATCTCAATCGGAAAATTAAACAATATCGGGCGCCTATGGACTAGGCTGGGTGAACCCAGCCGATCTGCCCGCTATTTATTTTTTGATTTCTTAAAAGATTGAGCTTGGTCTGATGAAAGCCAGACTAGCCATGGACCTCAGTTACACAATGCAAGGGAACATGAATCAGCCTATATTTGCACGAACAATAACGGACAAAAGCTCTTCAACTTTGGCCCGTTAAAATGTGTATGAACAGTCTAGCGACGCATTTCATCAAGGCCCATTTGGACATGTCAGTTATTTGCACCACTGGTTAGATGTAAAACAGCATTTCATTTCAGACTACTGTTACTTAATTTGTGCATTAACAATAACGTTTCAGATTACTGTTACTTAATTTGTGCATTGACAATAAAGTATTACATGAACTAAAGATGACTAAAATCGTATGTAGAAGAAGAAACATTCACAAAAAATCCATCCATCCAAAAATGACCTTTGTTTTTGATAGCTGTTGAAAACGGCATGGAACTGACAGAGATGTTTTTGTTTATAAATACATAAAAAAAATTAAAAAAAATAAATAAATAACATTATGCTGATACCTTTTGCTTTTCCCAAATACAATGTAGCCTACAGGTGTAAGTGACTTTTCATCAATCCAGTTGCAATGGATGAACTGTGATGAACTACCCTACTTGTGATTGTTTAGAGATTTTAAAGGTTTTATAACAATGCTACATCTTCTTTGGCTATTCTACAATCTATTCACCTTTTTAGCACCAGTAGGCTACTTTCTGTGCAGCCGCACACACACACACTCAGGCATGCCAAACAAGCATACACAAAAGTTTCAAGAGTGGGGGATGGAGTAAAATATGGAGACAAATTGAAGTGTGATTTATTTTCGCGGAACGGATGTACAGGACTGAGCGGCGGTCATATTTTGTACCGCTATGCGGTACATCTCGTTTACATTGTATTTGTACTGACGATCATATGTTCTAAGCTAACATCTAAGTGGTTTTCAAGAATACTGTAGGATGTAATCTGAATAATCATACTGTAGATAATTCAAAATATGCCTTTTTCACAAATACAATGTTTTATGCATTTTTGCATTTACATGCAATGGTAATTCCTTCCATGGTAATTCCTTATATTTTCTATACTCTGCTAGCCTAGAAATCTAGACGCATCCTAGCACCGGCAAATTAATTTGCTCAGCCTGTACGTCTAGTATCAAACCATAGGGATTTCTATTGGCTGACGCCGTGGACGTCATCCAATCACAGCGCTCTATTTTGTTAGAGAGTCTTAAGGCGGGCTTAACAGGATAAGGAAATCCAGGAGGAAATCCTGCAACTTTGCACACGGTGGGCACTGAGGAGTTCAGAAAACATATGCTCTGAGTACAAGGTAACCAACGTACTATTAGGCAAGTACCCTCACTCTTTGGCCATCTTTTGGCCAGTTATCGGGAATTCATATGGGAAGGGGAGGGATTGCAAACTATCCCCATGCATTTCTATAGAAGATTCTTTGAGTGCTGTATCTCCTCATTAGAAAGTCCCTGGTAGCCTATTACTGGCCTGGTATGTCTGTAAATATCAAAACCTGGGTGAACACAAATGATCATTCTGACTTTTAACTACTATTTTCACAATGAATTACAACAATCCCCTTACTCACAGATAACACAGTGTAGTCCTACGGACTGCCAAAGCATTCAGAGAACTGGCATACAAAATGAATTTCAGTACAATCCCATTGCACCGTGGCAAGTTTTCAGAGATAAAATAATGTATTGTGTATTATGAACTGAATATGTTTTTCTTATTTTAGAATTGTTTATCAGGGTGTCCTGGGCCCTGGCAAGTTGTGGGAATGGACTTGATGGGCAAGTTAAAAACAAAATATCTATGTGTGTGTGTGTGTGTGTGTGTGTGTGTGTGTGTGACTATTTCACTTCCACAATCCAAAAGAGAACTCACACACCAATAATTGCCCACCCGGTTATGAGAGATGGAGATAAAGGTGGAGCACAGTGCTGAGGCAAAATATTCCAAGATTCATTTTTTGATTAATCTGTTGATTAATAATTATTTTCCCTTTCCCAAATTTAAAAAAAAAATCTTTTTAACATTTTATTGTTATAAAAAAAATGTTTTGCATGACTAGACCTTTTAGTGTGAGGTGTTTTATGTGTGATATGTTTTATGTGTGAGGTGTTTTATGTGTGAGGTGGTTTCAATCTGAGGTGTTTTGTGTGTGAGGTGTTTTATGTGTGAGGTGTTTTATGTGTGAGGTGGTTTCAGTCTGAGGTGTTTTGTGTCTGAGGTGTTTTATGTCTGAGGTGTTTTGTAAGGTGTTGCTGATGTGTTTCAGTCCTCACGCCGCAGCAGGGCACACATATGGAAACTAGAAAAAGTGCAAAGCGTCTCCCGCACTGCATTCAACGCAAGCGTGCGTGAATACCGTAAGAACGTCATGCACCTGACCAACTTCAGACAGCACCAGCGGATTCACATGAGGGAGAAGCCGCTCCAGTACCCCGAGCGCAGTTTCAGTGCCTACAGACGCTTGTCCTAACGGTGCCCACAGACGCTTGCATTGAATGCAGTGCTGGAGACGCACCTCGTTCAACATGGGCTTACGTCATCCGTTGCCGAGGTGAATTGTGGTTCCGTTGCGTTGCTTTGCTCCCGTCGCCTCCGTAAAAAGTTGAGAAAGGTTCAAGTTTTGCTGCACCAACGGACAGCAACGCAAGGCACCAGCCAATCAAATTGCGGTCATGCTTCAAGGGATACACCCTAGTTCACACCCCCGACTGTCGGGAAAACCCACCGGCACTGTGTGAATCTAGGGTAAGAACTTAATGCACCTGGACAGCTTCAGACAGCATCAGCGCACTCACACCGGGGAGAAGCCGCACCAGTACGTCTGGTAGCACCAGTGTGCCGCAGGAGATGAGGCCACGCCCAGGACGGGACTAGCGGACGGGGGGTCGATAAATCTATCCGGATTTCCTTACAAGGGGTGTTCCGTATCAAATCGTCACTCTTTTGGACTGCATCGCCACAGATTTGAATGAAATGCGAATAGACTGTGCGGGAGTTATTACATAATGAAGAGGAAAATGCATTACATTTCGTAGAGTTATTATTACATAAAGTGGTGTTACTGGGGTGGTGGTAGCTGGGCTTGTATAGCCTAGAAATCTAGACGTGCCCTAGCGGCAGCAAATGTAATTTACAGCCAGGGCCGTCTAGTAACTCCTATGTCCTTTTAGGCAAGTCCCTCCACTCGGCGGCCATATTGCAACGCTTTTTGGGCACTCATCAGGCCTCCATGTCGGCAGAAATGTGCGTGCACAAGGCTTCACGACACCTATCTTGCTCCAATGGCGAGATCACAACACATGATTGGCACGATGTCTTCACAACCCACCACATGATTGGCTCAATGTATTCACATGTCAACGTTTTGCCACGGAAGGGGTGTGATATGCGTAGACAACTGCCGTTACAAATAGACTTCTGAAGTTCACCTACAAAAAAAGCAGCCATCTTTGACATCTGGTATCTGGCGATTTTTCCTATGGGAAAATAACATGGGGATTTTGAATTATTGCCCCTGTTAAACTCTCACAGGGATGAAAAAGTCTGAAATGCAGACATTTTCCTGAACGCACTTTTGTCCTCTGCCTTCGAGTGGATACTGTGATCTCCGGTACGTGAAGGCGGCACACTTAGATTTTTGCTACCCCAGAGCTAACTTGCAATGCAACTTGCCATGTAGTTAGCTTCAATTAACAACCGGATCTCCTTATATGGGCAAAGATGGCCGTTTTGGTTCTTTTTTTGTAGGCGAACTCAGAGACTTTCTAATGAGAAGACACAGCACTCAAAAAGTCCTCCATAGAAATGCATGGGGCTAGTTTGTAAAGCCAATATGGCCGTTGTCTACACATATCACACCCCTTCCTCGGCAAAACGTTGACATGTGAATACATTGAGCCTATCATGTGGTATGATGTGAATACATCTTGCCAATCATGTGTTGTGAACTCGCCGCTGGAGCAAGATTGGTGTCGTGAAGCCTTGCGCACGCGCATTTCTGCTGAATAGGATGCCCGACGAGTTCCCAAAAAGCATTGCAATATGGCCGCCGAGTGGAGGGACTTGCCTAAAAGGACTTTAATCCTACTTAGTATAAGTATATATACTCTTTTGATCCCGTGAGGGAAATTTGGTCTCTGCATTTATCCCAATCCGTGAATTAGTGAAACACACATAGCACACAGTGTACACACAGTGAGGTGAAGCACACACTAATACTGGCACAGTGACCTGCCTGCAACAACAGCAGCGCTCGGGGAGCAGTGAGGGGTCAGGTGCCTTGCTCAGAAGAAGAAGAAGAAAAAGAAGAATTTGTATAGCACCTTTTGGATCAATATTAAGTGAGATTTGAGATTTGAGTTTGAATGAATTCAAGGGAAGACACTGACTTTGACTTATCTCCCTCAATTTCTGTCACAGAGAAATGCCTTTCATCTCATGAATACATATTTTGTCAAGCTATATAATATGTATTATGATCACTTATAACTTGATTGTGGTTCATTTTTCAGTAAACACAGGCATTAAATAAAATGTACAGCTATATATATATATACATATATATCAAGGGCGTAGGTTTGGTCTCAGCTTTGGTGGGGACACATCCATAACTCCTGTTGTCACGATACCAACATTATTGTTTCAATACAACGGCAAGTGAAGAATCTCGATTTCGATACTATTGCAATTTTTTTTATATTTGATTTGGTTTGTGTGATTTGTGAGATCATTCACATCAGTGGCAATCATAGAATTTGATTGACCCTCCACACACACACACACACACACACATAGAAAGTGATGGTTGCCATAGGTTTCTTTTTCATATTTTGGAATTCATATAAACTATAAATGTATATTGATCATTATTTATAGTATTTTATGATCTGCATGATTACTAGCTAAACATATTTAGTAATTTGATTACATCATATTGATATTTAAATTATTAGGCTACACTTGTCTATCATCACATTTGGTGTGTAAATCTAATTGATGCTTGTCACTTTAAGAGGAACGTGAATGCTGAAAAATTGTTTCGCAAGTGCAAGGATATGTGGATTCAATTCATCATATTTGCTATGTCATTAGATAAAATAAATGTTCAAAAAACTAACAAATCAAAGAAAATCTTTCTGGGATGAGATCATAGAGCAGATAAGTGTTTCGCAATGTTCATTTCTAGGCTATGGAATGCACCAGTTGATCTTTTATTTCTTTGCATTGTGCAGGCTACATTCACAAATACATTAGCCTACATAAACATAATATAGGAACAGGAAAATGTCTCGGATCCATTGTTTATTGCTACTGCAAGATTGGTAGCTAAGCCTAACAGTCAGTGATGGTGACTTATAGCCTATGTGACTGTCCGTGTGGCAGCTAAAAAAACAGCTAATGCTATTTTACACAGTAAAATCCGCATTTGAAAGCCTGGTCACCAGTTGCCAGTTTGTATGGCTATTTTGCCTAGACTGCAATAAAAAAGCTTCGTATTTTTGGGTGGCATAGCTGATCTACAAACCACAAAAAGGGACAAACATGTACAGGCTGAAGGGCAAAGGGAACATCACAATGTTTTACTCTGGCCTTTTTTGGGATAGGGTATGTATTGGCAGACAGCCCTAACTTACCGTTGTTGTTGACACACCCGCTCGCTTGACTGCCAGTGCAAACAAGTACAGTAGTGTGCTTTGACACTCTCCGTGCCGTGCGTGTATAGGCCTACTGTAGCGTGCGTGTCAGATAACCCTTCCCTCTCCTCCTCTGTTTTTCAGCAAATCATATGATGACGTTTCACTGTTGTGCTGGCTGTCGGAATGATCAGCAGCACAAATAAAATATTGGTGGGGACAATTTTATCATCTTAAAATATTGATTAGGACTAGTCCTTAGCGTCCCACCCTAAATCTACGCCAATGATATATATATATATATATATATATATATATATGTGTGTGTGTGTGTGTAATAGGGCCTAGGCTACTCCATCGTCGTTAACGCGGAGATAGCTTATAGGCCTATTCGGGTTCCAGCTAATAGTCCAATAACACTTTTCAATTTTATATAAAGTGTGAAGAAACAGAGCTTTTCAGAAAGCATAACGCAGGGTGTAGGTCAGCAGTAAAGTACCCTACTTTGTCCACTGATTTGTTGACTTTGTGTTAAGGAAATACTTAACATTGTAATTTGTAAGTGCGTATGCTATTGTGCGTGGCTTGAACGACTGAACAGACATGGCGTGTGTGTTTCACATCGTCAGAACAAATGTTGTTTCAAAGCAAGTTGTCAACGCAAGAGAACGTATTGTGTCCTGTACAAGCCCCTAAAGATTATTTCTTTCGCCTAGGTTGGTTGTTTAGTGGACACCGTATCATTTCCTTATTTATATGCATGCAAAATGCAAATGTTATACCAGATGAATAGGGATTCCTAGACACACACACTGACTTGTGCGTTTGACTCCTTTTTGTAAAGAGTATATGACCAGATATTAAAGTTCGGGATGTTCGGTCTTGAAAAAAGGATGGGTTTGTTAGAATAAATGTGTTTTAGTGTCATAATTTCGTTTCACTGCTTTCGATTTGAACAAAATGCAAGAGCAGAAAACACAATCGAGTGCCTCGCGGAAGAGAGCCATGGAGAGTTTAAGGGACTGAGTCTAAAAGGTTCTCATTGTGAGTTTAAGTCCAACCCACTTCACGAATAATTCACTCTGAACTACTGTGTTCATAACGAATCATACTACAATGGCAGAAGTTGCTCCAGCTGCACCAATCGAGGCTGCACCGGCGAAAGCCCCGAAGAAGAAGGCAGCACCCAGGCCGAAGAAAACTGGCCCGAGCGTAGGCGAGCTCGTCGTGAAGGCTATTGCTGCGTCTAAAGAGAAGAAAGGCGTCTCCCTTGCAGCGCTCAAGAAGGCTCTGGCAACTGGTGGATATGATGTGGAAAAGAACAAGGCCAGAGTCAAGCTTGCCATCAAGAGTTTGGTAACGAAGGGAACTCTGGTCCAGACCAAAGGAACCGGTGCATCCGGATCGTTCAAGCTGAACAAGGCGAAGGCAGAACCAAAGAAGGCAGCACCCAAAACCAAGAAGCTAGCGGCGAAAAAAACTGCTGCGGCAAAGAAGCCCAAGAAGGCAGTGGCGAAGAAACCTGCAACAAACAAAAAGTCCCCGAAGAAAGCAGTAAAGAAGCCCGTTGCGCCAAAACCCAAAAAGGCAACGAAGAGCCCAAAGAAGGCCAAGAAGCCCGCGGCACTCAAAGCAACGAAGAGCCCTAAGAAAGTTAAGGCAGTGAAACCCAAGGCAGCTAAGCCTAAAGCTGCCAAACCCAAAAAGGCTGCTGCACCCAAGAAGAAGTAAACGTCTCGCACATTCTTCCGGTCAGCATCATCACGGTGTACTAAAAGGCTCTTTTAAGAGCCACCCAAATCTTTTTTTGATGCATCTATTCCAAGATCACTTTGTGTTGTATATGTAACTCATCAGCGTCTGAAGCCATTTACTTTACCACTATTTATAATACTAAAGATCTTTATGTATCGAGTCTATTGCATGAATTCTGCTTGACGTTAAGACGCCAAAATGCACTTTCTTACATCCTAAGAACATCAAACATGTATCCGACATTTTACCACATGACTTCATCGTATTTAATAAGGCTTATTGCATTGTCACTATGTTCGCAAAACTAACAGAAAAGCCGCCAAATGAAGCGTGGCCCTAATACTAATCGTTATGGCTATTTTTTTTTTTTTTTATCTCTGGAAACTTCTATGTAATTTATATTCCAATATGTCCGCGTTTTCGGTGTTAGACAACATGCGCTGAAATGGAGAATGGCACAGCTACACGTTGATTGGCTCTCAGCATTTTCACCTCAGCCACTGAGACACCGAGCGTGCTGGTGTGCTATAATAAGGGAGCCCTAGTCTCTGAGCTTACATTAATAACAAAGACAATAACAAATCATCTTTTTAACTAGAATGAGTGGCAGAGGCAAAACTGGAGGCAAGGGCCAAGGCCATCTCGGCCATCTAGGGCTGGACTTCAGTTCCCAGTGGGTCGTGTGCACAGGTTGCTGCGTAAAGGCAACTATGCCGAGCGCGTCGGCGCTGGTGCACCGGTCTATTTGGCTGCTGTGCTTTGAGTATTTGACAGCTGTGATTCTGGAGTTGGCCGGGAACGCTGCTCGTGATAACAAGAAGACTCGTATCATTCCTCCATCCCAATCCCCTTTAGAAATGGATACACAAAACCAATCGGTCACTTAGCCAATAGTTACCTGGTTGTTAATATGATCTTTTTATTTGTTAACACCATTGTTCTGGCACCTTCTGCTATTGTTCAGGGGCCATAGACTCCATGATGTACCATAGCTCATTATCCCAATGATAAAAGCATAGGCTATTAGGCCTGTGGAAGGGTGCGATTTCTTGTTTACAAACACATAGATAGATAGATAGATAGATAGATAGATAGATAGATAGATACTTTATTGATCCCCGAGGGGAAATTCAAGATATCTGAAATTGTTAATCTAGTGCATATGGGCCTACCCACTACATACCGCCAAAGTCCTTTTAGGCAAGTCCCTCCACTCGGCGGCCATATACAAACGTTTTATGGGCACCCATCGGGCACAGTCGTTGGGTCGAACTGCGCGTGCGCAAGGCTTCACGACACCAATCTTGCTCCAGCGGCGAGATCACAACACATGATTGGCACGAGTCTTCACAACACACCATATGATTGGCTCAATGTATTCACATCAAACCACATGATTGGCTCAATGTATTCACATGTCGACGTTTTGCCGAGGAAGGGGTGGGATATGTGTAGACAACGGCCATATTGGCGTGACAAACTAGCCCCATGCATTTCTATGGAGTATTTTTTGAGTGCTGTGTCTCATTAGAAAGTGTCTGACCAAACTTGCTCCAGCAGTGAGATCACAACACATGATTGGCACATGTCTTTACAACACACCACATGATTTGCTCAATCGTGTCGACGTTTTGCCGCAGAAGAGGTGTGATATGCCCAGACAACTGCCATATTGGCGTTACAAACTATCCCCATGCATTTCTATTGAGGATTTTTTGAATGCTGTGTCTCATTAGAAAGTATCTGACTTTGGTTGCAGTCCATGTAATCAAGCCAGGCCCGCTAGGGTGCGTCCGGATTTCTTAGGCTCTGATCTTGGCTTGACTTTACAAACTTTAATTTTTGAAAGATGTGGTCTGCTCTTTGTGTTGTTGCTGGCTCGGTTGGTTAACAATGCCACACATTTTGCAAATACAAGATTCTTAGTGTAGGTAAGGTCTATTTATTCTGCGCAATCTACTCTTGATAATAAAGTTGAATCTAATGTAATGTCATGTCATGTGGGTGAATGTAGTGCATTCATGTTTACATTGAAATTTCTTTTCAAAGAGAATATGGGTGGCTCTTAAAAGAGCCTTTAGACTGGAATGGGCTGTTAATTCGTCTCTACTTGGAGCTGGTGTACTTAGTAACGGCCTTGGTTCCCTCGGAGACGGCGTGCTTGGCCAGCTCACCGGGCAGAAGCAGACGCACTGCGGTCTGGATCTCCCTGGAGGTGATGGTAGACCTCTTGTTGTAGTGAGCCAAGCGGGAGGCCTCACCGCCAATGCGCTCGAAAATGTCGTTCACGAACGAGTTCATGATACCCATCGCCTTGGACGAGATTCCTGTGTCGGGGTGGACCTGTTTCAAGACTTTGTACACGTAGATGGCATAACTCTCCTTCCTGGACTTTCTGCGCTTCTTTCCTCCCTTTCCCGTCGTTTTAGTTACAGCTTTCTTTGAGCCCTTCTTGGGCGCTGGCTTCGCTGGTTCGGGCATCGTCTAAAGATATGGGAAGTTGAGGGGTTGTTCGCTCTATTTATATCAAATTGTATGGAAATTATTTCCCGTGTCGCAGCTCACACCCCTTAACATCAAATAGCGAAGTAGGATTGGTTAACTTTTAAACAGACAACCCACCCACAACTCTCCTCCCCGTTGTTTGTTTTCAAGTTCCCGCATTTTTGGTAGCAGTTTTTTCCCCTCGACCAAGAACATATAGTGCCCACTATGTGCACTATTGAATCTGACCTTTTAAAATAGGCATGGATCATTCCAACTCAGAATGTTTATGAATGTGAATTGCCTATGCCAAATACACCTTAACTAACTTGTAAATAACAATAACTGATAACTAAAACGTACCAATAACTATAACAATAATGAAAAGAAGTGTTGATTTTACTTCAACTTCTATAAGTTTGGATTTTGGGAGAAAATTCAGCCTTTTTAGATCAGAAGGTGTAGACAAAAACTATGATTAAAAGGATGCCAGCTAGGCTTAGGAAAATATTTGAGCCAAAATCTAAAATTGAATCAAAGCGCCAACAATGGGTGCAACACCTGGGTTTAGGAACCTGAGTAATGAGGGGTCTCTGGGACGACCATATTGAGAAATTTCAGTTTCAAAATCCCTTTTAGATATTTATTTTGCAACAAGCAGAACTGGTCAATATTTCCTGCTGTAGAAGATTCTAAGCAAATGGTTTGGAATTGCAGTTAGGACGTGCGATTGTTCTTTTGAATCATTGAATAACTATTATAGTTGTACAAAGTATCAATGTCGTTCCTACTTTCTTTCGTAGTGAGGTCGGGGTGGGCGTGTTTTTGTGACGTACTCGACTAAAAGTCCGCGCAGTCTCCATTCACAAAAAGGAAGACAGCGTTTAGTAGTTTTCACCAACGTCCTCTCTATGGGAACTAGTACGAGTTGTGAAAATTCTCTTTACAGATTCGTCCAACTCCCAATCGTAAGAAGATATAACCATGTCTGGTAGAGGTAAAGGAGGCAAAGGCCTTGGAAAGGGCGGTGCAAAGCGTCACCGCAAGGTTCTCCGCGATAACATCCAGGGTATTACCAAGCCTGCTATCCGCCGCCTGGCTCGCCGTGGTGGTGTGAAGCGTATCTCTGGTCTCATCTACGAGGAGACTCGTGGTGTGCTGAAGGTTTTCCTGGAAAACGTGATTCGTGATGCCGTCACCTACACCGAGCACGCCAAGAGAAAGACCGTGACAGCCATGGACGTCGTTTATGCTCTGAAACGCCAGGGTCGTACTCTGTACGGGTTTGGTGGTTAAAGATCAGATCTCTCCCTTAACTTTGACCAAAAGGCTCTTTTAAGAGCCACCCAATTAATTTTAAAAGCTTTATGCCAAGGGTAATGCGAGTTATGAATTCAACTAACGCCCCGTTTCCAAACAGTTTCCTGTTGGTAATATGTGCTAATTGCTATTTTGTGTTTTGACTTGGAAAAACACACTTGTGTTTGTGTTGATGTGTGTAAATAAACACCAATACCAGATAAGTTTGGATCCCTGTATGTTTACAGAACTATGACAAAAAGTATGACCTCAAACTGACAGTCTACCTTGTGCACACAGAAAGCAAAAGCCAGATGTGTTTTATTCATCAATGTGTAGTTGGCACATTGTGTCCTCATTATGGCTTGTGTTTACTGTTTGATACGAAAACCCCATTTTTACGAAGGTGTGAAGAGTTAAGCAAGGTGTGTTGGCTTTTGGAAGAGAACTAGAATGTTTTGCTGATTGGGTGAAAGGTTTTCCTATTTATGTGTAGAGTTTTGCAAAAAAAGCCATAGTTACAAAAAATGTGCTTAAGCAATCAGAAAAAACTGTAACTCATAATGAAAACGTCCACCTAAAACGTCTACCAGGGTGGAGATTATGTGGAAATACCTCTCTGCAAAAAGCATGGATAAACCCTGTCATTACAGTTTTTTCTGATTGCTTAAGCACATTTTTTGTAACTATGGCTTTTTCACTGAGACAAAACAAATCAGTCTACATCGGGTCGTCTCTCTCAAAATTCTGTCTACATCACATGCAATGTCCTAGTCCAAGGCACCGGAAAAATATATTCTGGAATGACAATATCCCCACATGTAGACTGTTTTTTTGTCTGTTTTTTTCTCTTCTCACTCTTCCTGCTCACTCCATCATACCCATTGTACATTACCTGCTGCTTATTTATAGTGCTTAGGCTGATTGCAAAGTGAACTAATTATCTAAAACAGTTTTCACATGAGAAAGTGTGCCAGAGAGTTGGCAAAATAGTGTAAATAATAGCCATTGTGCCGACAGTTGTGCAAAGTGTGTGTTACAAAATTGCAAACTGAGTGCAAAGCATTTTTTAAATGTACTTACGCAATCAGACAAAACTGTAAACACTAAACCTCACTTTCTGAATCAAATGCTCAGTACTGTGAATGCATTTATGGAACCAATAAGTCTTCAGATAAAACCATAAACATTTAGCAGATTGCATTGACTCTTTTTGAAAAAACAAAAGTAATCATGAAAAAAACCCTATTCAGTGAAGAAGAAAGGAAATATACATTTAAAAATGAAAAAAAGTAATAGTTCAAATCCATTTTGTAGTGTTCACACCATTTTGGAGTATAGGGCCATGCAAATTCACTCAGGGATTATATTCAGTTGAGGTGTAGAGTAGACACAGCAAAATATCAGCCTACTCTGAACAAATAAAATTGCTGAATTTACTTGATTATTGTGTAGATTGGTTGCACATGAATGCAATGTTTTAGAATAAGTCCAGCATTTCTAATTGATTCATGCGGTGTGATAACCCAATTTGATCAAGTAATCAACATAACATGTATTAGGCTTAGGCCTACATGAAATAGTCATTTAATTTCAATGTGATTGCGTTACACTGGTGGCATGTACTGAGATAGGCATTCATTAGTGTTGCAACATCAGTGTTAAAGAAGATGAAGTCAAGGTGAAGTCTTAAAATGAAACATGCTGAATATGTGGTGCCACAACCCTGTTTTCCTTTTTCCCCCCAGTATATATGCTTACCTATAATTCAATTTGAAAAAGTGGATTACTGAATTGGAATGACTATTTGAACAAAATAAGGATGTGTTTCAGTTAAAACTAGACTGTTTCATGTAATTGTAACACAATAAATTGGACAGCCCTGACGTTTCATTTTTTAAAGTGTGTGTTAATTTACCTCACTGGTTCAGTAGCCTATACTTAGGTGTTTCACATTGAACTTACATGATTCAGATGGATAAATGTATTGCTGTGTCAAAACATGTCAGTTCAATGTAATTACATTGTGTTTGAAAGACATGATATGAGTTTGTTTAATTTCATGTTTTGTGGTGACAAGCCTCTTTTCCTTTTGTCCCCAGTATATATGCTTACCTTGATTCAATCAGAAAAAGGGATTACTCAATTGGAATGACTGTTTGAACACAATAAGGTTCTGTTTAATTCAATACTAGACTGTTTTATGTAATTGTAACATAATATGGCTTGATAAATTAGACAGCTCTGACTTTTCATTTTTTAAAGTTTAGTGTGGCCCTGTTTGAGGAAGGAGAGAGCCCCATTGGAGGGGGATTCTATCTAAGATTCTGCATAGTTATATTCTGTCACTGCTGTTCTTATCTATTGCCGTAAGTCACCTTTGGTGAAAGCATCTGCCAAATGCATATCCAACAAAATTACATATAACCCAAATACTTTGTCTAAATTCTGTTATTTTACATATTCACATTTGCAGTGGTCTTATTTTTTTCTACAGCTATATGACAAAAACATTCAAAGATGTCTCAGCCATCCCATCCACGCATGCTTTCACAAAGCAATACTATTTTAACAGCATAAGCCTGATACATAATGTTACCTTAACCTTAAATAGATTGCAGATTGTCTATTCATAGAACACAAGCCACATATCACCACATAACTTATATTTACCATTACATGGTCGTGTGAGATATAGACCTATGCATGCGTCTGGTGCAGGTATGTCAACTGTGTTTCACTGTGTCTAAAAAGCTCCCGTTTGTAAAGTACAGATTCACAAAAACTACATTGTCATTGTCTTTACGCGTTACTGAGGCTGATATCTTGATCTTTGGCACTTTTTTGTTAGGGTATTGCAGGGTTTTATTATAATTATGTGCATGTTTTCCTCGCAAAACTAAGACTGGCTGAGACCACTCCACCTAGACGCCCAAAGTTCTTAGTTCGTTGCAACAAGAATAAATAGCAAACATGCGCACCCATATATTCATTATAAACTGTACGATGTGCTCTTTACAGCAGACATAGACTTGTTGGGAAATGTTGTATCGTTACTTATATTCGTTAGAAAAAGTGAGGGGAGAAAACACAAGCGATATCTTCGCCACAGACATGCCCGGAGAGCTCTGTCTGCGGAGTCTAAATGGTTCTCATGTTTGTTTTAAGACCAGCCCACCAGTTCTACCAGTCATTAATTCTAGGTTTCGTCTCGAGTAGTCTGTGCGTAAAACCTAAACGATACAATGGCAGAAGCTGCTCCAACCCCCGCGGCGGCCCCAGCAAAGGCCCCCAAGAAGAAGGCTCCCCGGCCCAAGAAAACTGGTCCAAGTGTGGGCGAGCTCGTCGTTAAGGCGATCTCTGCCTCCAAAGAGAGGAAAGGGGTTTCTCTGGCTGCACTGAAGAAGGCTTTGGCGGCTGGTGGATACGACGTGGAAAAGAACAACGCTCGTGTCAAGCTGGCCATTAAGAGTCTTGTAACAAAGGGGACTCTGGTCCAGACCAAAGGGACCGGCGCATCTGGCTCTTTCAAGCTGAACAAGGCGAAGGCAGAGCCAAAGAAGAAGCCCGCAAAGAAGGCAGCACCTAAAGCCAAGAAGCCAGCCGCGAAGAAACCCGCAGCGGCAAAGAAACCCAAGAAGGCAGCAGCCAAGAAACCCGTCACACCGAAAAAAGCCGCTAAAAAGTCTCCGAAGAAAGCAGCCAAGAAGCCCGTCACACCGAAAAAGGCGACGAAGAGCCCTAAGAAGGCCAAGAAGCCCGCTGCACCCAAGAAGGCAGCGAAGAGCCCCAAGAAAGCCAAGGCAGCGAAACCCAAAGCGGCCAAGCCTAAAGCTGCTAAACCCAAAAAGGCTGCACCCAAGAAGAAGTAAATTTAAAGTTCGCTTACATAACGGCTCTTTTAAGAGCCGCCCAAAAGTTCTTTGAATGCGTTTATTCCATCAGAATCTGCTGGTTAGCTACACATATTTTACTTATTGTAACTTGCACATGTGCCACAGTGAGTGGTCCTTTTCCTAAAAAGTAGTTGCTTGCTTCCCATCATGATACAAAATATTCCAAATGTCGCAACACACAACCATAAGGCAGTTTATTACATTGTAACAGTAACAAATGTATCACTAAGTACCCAAAACCTTGCAACACACAACCACTTCAGCTTGTTATATTGTTCCAGTAAACACAGGGAGCTTAGATGGTTTACTGTGGTTAAATAAACCCTCTCGACACTTTCTTTTAGCTAAACAGGGGTTGTTTGTGATCGCGCTGAAAGGAAAACATTATACGCGCCAAATAGAACCCAAAATTATATCACACAGCGAACTACACGCTGATTGGCTATCAGCATTACGTTCTCAGCCAATGAGGAACTGACTTGCCCCGCGCTGGTGTGCTATATTAGACATGGCTTGTAAGGCATCACCATTCGTCCATTCAGACAAGCGCCGAACAAAGAAATTATGAGCGGTAGAGGTAAAACCGGTGGAAAGGCCAGAGCCAAGGCCAAGACTCGTTCATCCAGGGCTGGACTTCAGTTCCCCGTTGGCCGTGTCCATAGGCTGCTGCGTAAAGGCAACTATGCTCAGCGTGTCGGCGCTGGTGCACCGGTATACTTGGCCGCTGTCCTAGAGTACCTGACAGCTGAGATCCTGGAGTTGGCCGGTAACGCCGCCCGTGACAACAAGAAGACGCGTATCATCCCCCGCCATCTGCAACTGGCTGTGCGTAACGACGAGGAGTTGAACAAGCTGCTCGGTGGAGTGACCATCGCTCAGGGTGGTGTGTTGCCCAACATCCAGGCCGTGCTGCTGCCCAAGAAGACTGAGAAGTCCAAGTAAACCCGCTCCATCCGACTGAAAAAACTAAGGCTCTTTTAAGAGCCACCCAATTACTTTTAAAAGTGATTTCCAAGTTGACTACCATGTAATCTGAATGTCAAAATATAAAAAAAGAGCCCTTTCAGTCAGGATTAATAACTGGCCACACTCATCCCTACTCTAAAATATCAACCACAAGGGTACTGTCTAATCAAGCAGATTTACAAAAGACAATTGTTAAATAATAAAAATATTTAACAAATTATGAATTGGTCATCAAATCAAAATGACCGTCATTGCACGGGACACAACGAAAGCATTCCCAAAGGCGCATTCAATAAATGTATTCAAACTAAGCCACCCACGCACACACACCCACCCCATCTTCCACACACATGCACACACATGCATGCACAAAATAGAAGGAAGTAGTGCAATATAATAAATACAAGGTATCCAAATATGACGATGCCCTGCCATTTACACACATTATTTACACTATAAAAAAAAACATCAATGGTGATGGTAAACGTATTTGAAGCAGATACAGGCTACCTCAGGTATTTGTGGTTGTACACGCTAGCTAACATGTTATTTTGTATGTCAATTTTTAATGTTTTTTCATTTGCACTGACAGAGGCAATGTTTAAGTGTATTTATTTCTATATTTTATATTAAAAGTGTTTTGTGCGTAGTGGATCAACACAATGATGGAGGCCATTTTAGAGGTTGGGCTTTGTATTTTGAATTTCAGGCGCCACTCGGAGGGTACTAGGAAGACCAATCAGCGGAAACCAACCACCTGACGTACACAGGGGGCAGGCTAAGACTGTATACGATATATACCCACGTTCCGCAATTGTGTTTATACCCTTCAAACCCGAAGAATACGTAGCAATGGCCAGGACCAAGCAGACAGCCCGTAAATCCACCGGAGGCAAAGCTCCGAGGAAGCAGCTCGCCACCAAGGCTGCGCGTAAAAGCGCACCAGCGACCGGTGGCGTGAAGAAGCCTCACCGTTACAGGCCTGGAACCGTGGCTCTGAGAGAGATCCGTCGTTATCAGAAGTCCACTGAGCTGCTGATCCGCAAGCTGCCCTTCCAGCGCCTGGTCAGAGAAATTGCCCAGGATTTCAAAACCGATCTGCGCTTCCAGAGCTCTGCTGTCATGGCTCTTCAGGAGGCTAGCGAGGCTTACTTGGTCGGTCTGTTCGAGGACACCAATCTGTGCGCCATCCACGCCAAGAGGGTCACCATCATGCCCAAGGACATCCAGCTGGCTCGTCGTATCCGTGGGGAGCGTGCTTAAATTAAATCTAAACCGGAAAACGTAAAGGCTCTTTTAAGAGCCACCCAAACATTCAAAAAAGCTATTTTCCGAAAACTGCATGAATGTATTCAGTGTTCAAATCAGCTCTGGTAATGAACCCCACTCATGATGTGTACAGCCAGAGACTTTCTAATGTGGAGACACAGCACTCAAAAAATACTCCATAGAAATGCATGGGGCTAGTTGGTCACGCCAATATGGCCGTTGTCTACACATCCCACATGTGAATACATTGAGCCAATCATGTGGTGTGAACTCACCGCTGGAGCAAGATTGGTGTCGTGAAGCCTTGCGCACGCGCATTTCTGCCGAAATGGATGCCCGACGAGTGCCCAAAAAGCGTTGACAAATGGCCGCTGAGTGGATGGACTTGCCTAAAAGGACTTTGGTACAACTAAATACAAAATATGAGTGCGCAACTTCGGAAATAGACATACTGCGCTGCCAGTAAATGATTATGAAGCGTAAATACGTCTTTTTTCAAATAAAGACTGACAGTACAAGTATCAATTTCAATTGTTCATTTCATTGGAATTACTTTCTAAAGAGAATGTGAGTGGCTCTTAAAAGAGCCGTTGGATTGGACCGAGTTTATAATTCGGCTTTACTTAGAGCTGGTGTACTTGGTGACGGCCTTGGTTCCTTCGGACACGGCGTGCTTGGCCAGCTCACCGGGCAGAAGCAGACGCACTGCGGTCTGGATCTCCCTGGAAGAGATGGTGGACCTCTTGTTGTAGTGAGCCAAGCGGGAAGCCTCTCCAGCGATGCGCTCGAAGATGTCGTTCACGAATGAGTTCATGATGCCCATCGCCTTGGAGGAGATACCGGTGTCGGGGTGGACCTGCTTCAGGACCTTGTACACGTAGATGGCATAGCTCTCCTTCCTGGTCTTTCTGCGCTTCTTTCCTCCCTTTCCTGCCGTCTTGGTAACGGCTTTCTTTGATCCCTTTTTTGGGGCAGGCTTTGCTGGATCAGGCATTATAATTTCTTGAAAACAGCAAATCTTAAAAGTGTTAAGTCAACGAAGTTCTCTGGTATATATTCCGGTTTCTATGTAAATTGGAGCCTATATGGCTAGACACACCCACGACCAGATTGCCCTTTCATAACGCTCCGAAACCAAATACCCAAACATGATTGGTCATTTTGTATCGAAGGGGGCAGTCATTGTGAGAAGGCTAGCACCACCCACAGAACATCAGTTGTAGCACACGGCCTTCTTTTGTTTACTTTGCTGCAATTTTCATGTTGAGGAAGGGAATCCTTCGAAATCTATGCCAAAGTTTCGTATTAAGCGTTACAATACTTGATTGCAAGTGTCCAGACGCATTTGTCGAATCATTAACGTTTGCGCAACAAAACTGACCGTTTATTTTTCAAAGGTAAAGGTCAGTTATTTCATCGATCCAGGATATGCATCCTGATAAAGTTCCCTTGGCCTTTTGAATTTAAAAAAGCCCCACTTCATCACATACCCATCACCATACTTAGGGATTGGCATGGTTTTAAGATCAATTCCCAAAAGATGATTTTGAATCCTTTTTTTAGTCAACGTTAGCGTGGGGGTGAATACTTTTGCAAGGCACTGTATGTGAGAGGACAATGATACGAGGTAGGGGAGGGGGGGGGGGGGGGGTGAAGAGTAAGAACCAAAAAAATGCCAACAGCAAAGCAAAGTAGTAATTTCTGATCAATTGTGAGCTACTATGATAGAACATGGATAAGGACCTAACAGCAAAGTATTTGGCTGAGCAACGTAGGTTAAGTTAATACGTTCTGTTTTGTCCACATGATATAGGCCCATGTCTATTCATTGTTGCACTCGAACACTCTGAATCATTGTTGCACTAGTCCTCCCTTTCAATCGTCCCGAGCGGTCGTTCTCTCTCCAAACTAACTTTCTCAATTCTCAAAATGTGATTGTGAGAGTTTAATGTCGACACGTCGAGATTAAAGTCGACATGATATTTCAACTTTATTCTCGAAATGTCGACTTCAAAGTCGACATGTCGAGTTTAATCTAGTCATGGCAAAAATATTTTTTCCTTCATGTGTGGCCCTAATACTCCGTCGTATGAATAGCTGAGCGCTACCTTTACTCATGTCTTATTTTTGACAGTTACAGTATAAGTTTTAAGCGCCATAAATTACAATATTACCAATAAAACACATCTCACTAACATGGAATAAAAGTCTTTAAAGTGAGTTGGGTGGCTCTTAAAAGAGCCTTTGGGTCCAAGCCGATGAAGATCTGATATTTAACCACCAAAGCCGTACAGAGTGCGACCCTGGCGTTTCAGAGCATAGACGACGTCCATAGCGGTCACGGTCTTTCTCTTGGCGTGCTCAGTGTAGGTGACTGCATCACGAATCACGTTTTCCAGGAAAACCTTCAGCACACCACGAGTCTCCTCGTAGATGAGACCAGAGATACGCTTCACACCACCACGGCGAGCCAGGCGGCGGATAGCAGGCTTGGTAATACCCTGGATGTTATCGCGGAGAACCTTGCGGTGACGCTTTGCGCCTCCTTTTCCCAGACCCTTACCGCCTTTGCCTCTTCCAGACATGTTGCGTTTTCCGTCAAGCGAAAAGAGTTGAGAGTTGAGACGAATGTAAAGAATCTGCTTCTAACAACTCGTACTAATTTCCAAAGAGAGGACGTTGGTGAAAACCACCAAGCACTGCCCCCTTCACTGCCCCTCCTTTTCATGAATGGAGACTGCGCGGGCTTTTATGTCAATGTGCGTCACCAAAACGCCCACATTCTAGCTTCAGCCTAGCTTTCTGCACCACATTTTCCTTTACCAGCTTAGATCTGACCCAATTTGTAAAGAAAGAAAAATGTTGAAAGAAATGAAAGAAAAATGTTACAGTTTTTTTCTGAATGCCTAAACACAACCGTGATTCTTATAGCACAATATCTAAAACTATTAATAGCAAAACCACTCACTGAGTTCGCAAAACTAAAAGCACAAACACTGCTTTGCACTCAGTTTGCAATTTTGTAACAATTCAATTTATTGTGCTTATATAGCGCCAACACATTACACATGTATCATGGCGCTTTACAGAATGTAGGCAATCAGAGAAAAAGAAAAGAGGGAGAAAAGAAAAGGAAGAAAGAAAGAAGGAAGGAAGGGAGGCCCATGGGTAACAGGGGCGAGGAAAAACTCCCTAGAATTGGAGATACATTTAGGAAGAAACCTCGAGCAGATCCACGACTCAAGGGCCTGACCCATCTGCCTAGGGTCAATACGGATAGTAAGGTCTATAAACAATGACAAATGCATATGACAGTCAGGTGTGGGGAGAAGGACATGGTGTTTAAAGCACCTGAGGTGAAGGTTACAGAAGGTGGGATGATTACGTGTCCGGTATGATAAAGCATAATCATGATTTAGTGAGAGAAAGTGCAATAGTCCGGCATCGGAATTGTCCAGGAAAGAAAGTTGTGATGGGGCCAGTGGTGGGTCAGCAGACAGGCCAGAATCCGGGCAGAGTTGTCATAGGCAGGTGATGGGGCTGTACGGGCCAGGAATCCAGGTAGGGGGACAGTAATACAGCAGTCAAGGATGGGACTTCAGGTGGGATGGGTAAGAGGAGGGCCAGGCACACTGATGGTTGATGACTAGTGATGATATACCTCACAAGTGAGGTACAGTAAGGGAGAAGAAAGAGAAATGTAGAATGGGTTAGTATTACTTGAAATCAATGTGGTTAATGTCAAGAAGTGATCAGTAGTGCTATATATTGTTACAGTAAATCATAGTGAGAATGGGCAAGAGAGGGAGAGTTGAGAGAAAGAGGGTAGGAGAGAGAGGAGAGGGGAGGGGGTTGTACGGCATGGCACATGAGAAGTCCATGACAGCACTGTGCTATAGCAGCATAACTAAGGCATGGTGAGGGGTAGTCAACACCAGTGCAGGTATGGTCAGTGACCACCATCTCACGCGCGACTGGGGTGCACGTCACACGAGGACTCAGCAGGGTGGTCCATTCCAATCCCCGAGATGGGTGAAGTTCCACACCGCACCATACCTAACTATGGGAGACAGTAAAGAGCTATGTTTTAAGTCTAGACTTAAAAATAGGGAGGGTGTCTGCTAATCTGATTTTCTGTTTCTTGTTGAAACCTGGCTGACTTCAGACAGCGAAGCTGTTCTTGTTGAAACTTGTCCCCCAAATTATAATTTCTTCCACTGAATTAGACAAGGCAAACGAGGTGGTGGAATTGCCTCCATTCTCTCAAACAAATATAGTTGCACTAGAGTCAACTTTGGCGAATTCACTTCCTTTGAGTATATTGCCCTCACTCTGAAGGCTGACCCAGCTGTACTTCTATTAACCTTATACCGCCCTCCTAAACTATGGACTGGCTTTCTCGACCAGTTTTCTGAACTTATGTCGCTCATCATCACTAGCTATGATCGGATAATTGTAAATGGCGACTTCAATATTCATGTCAATAAGACAACTGATGCTAAAGCCAGTAAGTTCCTTAATGTTTTGGACAGTTTAGAGCTAAAGCAGCATGTTACAGGACCCACCCACAACCTTGGCAACTCTCCCTCGATCTAGTCATTTCTAGAGGGATAGAAGTCACAGACTTATCAGTAAATGATATAAATATGTCTGATCATCATTGTGTATCTTTTAATATAGTACTACATACTCCAAAAATTCATCCCGAAATTGCAATCAAATCGCGACTCTTGGACATTAGAGCAGAACAGCAGTTCATAGCTCTTATAGACTCCATAAATTTAGATATTTTACATCATCCCATTGATCAAATGGTAGAGGCTCTCAATCGTGAGTTAGGCGCTCTGCTTGACAGAGTGGCACCCTTAAAGACTAAAAAAAGGCCCTGTAGCAAACTGACACCTTGGATGAACGAAAATATCCATGATCTAAAAAGATCATGTAGAAAAGCTGAGAGAACATGGAGAAAAACTAAGTTACAGGTTCACCGTGCCATTCTAAAAGAAAAAATAGCAAATTATAATAGAGCTATTCGGAATGAGAGGAGGAACCACTTCTCTAAGGTAATTGCTGAAAACAGTGGAAACTCTA
This sequence comes from Alosa sapidissima, assembly GCF_018492685.1. Lineage (NCBI taxonomy): Eukaryota > Metazoa > Chordata > Actinopteri > Clupeiformes > Clupeidae > Alosa > Alosa sapidissima. The sequence goes on from NC_055965.1 coordinate 29,042,910, forward strand.
GGGTGTTGTTCTCTACCATTGATAGGCTATTGCATCAAACACCTTTTGATACACTCAGTCAGGCATCCTCTCTAAGATGCGAAGAATTTGCAGACTTCTTCAAAAACAAAGTCATTTCTATAAGGGAGGCTATTGGTAACACAAGTAATATGTTTGATAGTACACCCAAAAACAGCCCCCCAAAATTAAGGTCCTTTAGCACTATTACTCAATCTGAGCTTGGTAAAATTATAACTCAAACCGGCTCCTCAACATGTGTTTTAGATCCAATCCCTACTAGATTCCTCAAAAAAGTATAGCTCCCTTTTTTCTCAAGGTAATAAATACCTCATTAGAAACAGGTATATTTCCAACTGCTTTTAAAACCGCTGTTGTGAAACCTTTACTTAAAAAGTCAAATCTTGACCATACCAATCTGAGCAACTACAGGCCTATATCAAATCTATCGTTTTTGAGCAAAGTACTTGAAAAAGTTGTTTGTAATCAGTTAAATACCTTCCTAATGTATAGCACTTTGAGCTGCATTCTGTGTATGAAAGGTGCTATACAAATAAAGCTTATTATTATTATTATTATTATTATTATTATTATTATTATTATTAATCGAATTGAGGAGGGTAGATCATTCCAGAGGAGGGGTGCGCGATAGCTAAAACCTCTGCCACCTACTGTCATTTTTGAGATTCTTGGAATTACAAGAAGGCCAGTATTCTGTGATCGTACGGTCTGGGTGGGTTATATGAGACTAGGAGATCTTTAATATATTCTGGTGCCTGGCCATTAATGGCTTTGTACGTTAGAAGTAATACTTTGAAGTCAATGCGGCTTTTAATAGGCAGCCAATGTAGAGATGCCAGGATAGGGGAAATAATGTTCATATTTTTTAGTTCTAGTGAGTGTGCGAGCAGCTGCATTTTGTATAAGATGTAAGCTCTTTAGACAGGTGTTATTGCAGCCAGCATACAAAGTGTTGCAATAATCAATCCTTGAGGTTACAAAAGCATGGATTAATTTTTCAGCGTCTGGTAAGGATAAGGACTTCCTTATCTTTGAAATGTTCCTTAAGTGATAGAATGAAGTTTTGGTAATCTGTTTTATGTGATTACTTAGTAATAGGTCTTGGTCAATTGTAACTCCTAAATTTTTAACACTTGTGGAGGATAGTCGAAGATCAGTAAATGTAGCCTGTGATGAGGATAGGATGTCCCTCATCTTTTTAGGACCTATAACCATGACTTCTGTTTTATCGGAGTTCAAAAGCAGGACATTATTTGTCATCCATGTCTTTATTAACCTGGCAATAGCCAGATGAATTTCGCTCCGCCTAGCTCCACTCATCCATCTGGTACCGATCCATTTAAGTGTTGCTTCAGAAGGCTGGGCCTAATCAAAAAATGCTTGCATATGATTGAATAAGCCACTTGTCCGTCATCTATTGACGTGCTACTTCAACCACTCACATCGAAGCACAGGTTGGCTTCGATGTGAGTGGTTGAAGTAGCACGTCAATAGATGACGGACAAGTGGCTTATTCAATCATATGCAAGCATTTTTTGATTAGGCCCAGCCTTACTGAAGCAACACTTAAATGGATCGGTACCAGATGGATTGAGTGGAGCTAGGCGGAGCTAAGCGGAACAACATTCATCTGGCTAGGGTCAGGTTATGCATATGCTTATACATGTGTCAAGTTTGGCTAACAGAGTTAATTCGTCAGGTTTTACGGAGAGGTATAGTTGTGTATCGTCTGCATAAGAATGAAATTTAATGCCATGTTTCCTAATTTCAGAGCCTAGGGGAAGCATATAGAAAGAAAATAACAGGGGCCCTAGTACTGAGCCTTGAGGCACCCCATATTTTACTATAGTCTGGATAGACGGTTTATTGTGGACTTTGCATGTGATGTAGACGAAGTTTTGAGAGACGACACGATGTAGACTTATTTGTTTTGTCTCAGTGAAATTGCTATTTTGTGTTTTGACTTGGAAAAACACACTTGTGTTTGTTTTGATGCGTGTAAATAAACACCAATACTTGAAGTTTGGATGTCTGTATGTTTACAGAACTATGACAAAAGTATGACATCAAACTGGCATAGTCTACCTTGTGCACAGAGAAAGTAAAAGCCAGATGTGTTTTTTTATTCATAGCCAACGAAGTTAGAGGAAGAGGACAAGGAGGAGCAAGAGGAGGACGAGGAGGGGGAAGAGGAAGGGTAAGAAGAGAAAGAAATAGCCCTTTTACAGGCAAAAAAATCAGGTCATGTGAAAAAAAAAAAAATGTGGTCATGTCAAGCCTGGATATGGCATTCCAGAATATATTTTCCCTGGTGCCTTGGACTAGGACATTGCATGCGATATAGACAAAATTTTGAGAGAGACGACAAAATGTAGACTGATTTTTTTTGTCTCAGTGAAGTTGCTATTTTGTGTTTTGACTTGGAAAAACACTGTTTGTTTTGATGTGTGTAAAAAAACCCACAAATACTTGAAGTTTGGATCCCTGTATGTTTACAGGAGGGGGCCCAAATGGATGGACTACATGGTGACGACGGCAACGGAAATGGATTATGAGAATACCAGAACTCCAGGAAATGAGGAGAAGATCCTCCGAATGTGTGCATGTGGATGGGAGAAAGTGACCACGTTCAGAGGCACTCGAATCCACCAGGGGAAAGCAAAGTGTGGCCAGAATGGCCAACAGCAACCTTGCACTGCGACAGCAGGTGAGACAAGAGGGACCAAAAGCCCGGGCAAAAACCACAGAGCCAATGGACCCAACGTTGCTGAAGGCATGAGAGCGACAGAGGAAGAAGGTCCACTGGTGGAAAACGAGCCCCCACGTGAGCATGAAGACCCAGTCCTCACCACCTCACCAGAGGGTAATGTGGCCCTTGTAAATGAGTGAGATCCCCTCATCGATCGTGAGTAAGATGGATGGGAAAGCCAACTCATTCATCCGGAAGTGGTTGGGGCTGGCCTCTTTGGAAAAAAACACGCTGCAGCTACCACTGAAGTCACTACAGCTGGCCTACATGCAAGAGGAGGCCAGGTTGGTCCTTGAGCTTAGGGAGTCCACAGACGAGTCAGTAAAGAACACTAACGCCAAGGTTCCGACTGGCCGCAAGTGGAATGCCCAGGCCGAGGTCGACCAAGCTATCAGTCGGCTCCAACATCAGGAGATCATGGGCAGAGTCCAGGTAGGAAGAGCAGGCCTAGGATGGGGAGACGCACCACGCTTCTGGTCCAAGGCCAACCGCAAGGAAAGGAAGGAGATGGTGGTGGCGGAGGTGATGATCAAAGCCGTGTCGCAGGGTCGGCAAGGAAGCTGGACAACCTGGGAGGGAATTACAAGCAGGAACGTCAGTTGGTCAGACGTGTGGAAGATCCCACAGGCAAGACTCAGCTTCCTCATCCGCTCAACCTACGACACGCTTCCCTGCCCTCGGAACCTCCACCAGTGGTTCGGAAGTGAGGAACGTTGCGCGCTCTGCAATACTCCCAACGTAAGCCTCCAGCACATCTTGTCAGGCTGTAAGATCGCACTCTCACAGGGCCGCTATAGATGGCACCATGACCAAGTCCTGAGGAAGCTAGCCGAAGTGCTGGAGGAGTGTCGACAGGGAAGTAAAACACCGCCACCTGCAGAGGACCACACCACCTTTGTTACGGAAGGAGGGGTCAAGAGAAGCATCAGGCCAAGAGAAACATCAAGGCCCTTCTCCCCTGACCAGGAGTGGAGCATGAGGGTCGACCTCGACAGGAAGCTTCAGTTCCCCACGGAGATCACCACCACATCTCTCCGGCCAGACATAGTTGTGTGGTCAGCCAAGGCAAGAGCAGCGATGCTCATCGAGCTCACAGTACCTATGGAGGAGGGGATTGAGGCCAACTTCGAATGCAAGAAGGCCAAGTACTCAGAGCTGGTTGCTGAGTGCCGGGAGGCTGGCTGAAAGACTACCATCTATCCAGTAGAGGTTGGATGCCGAGGCTTCATGGGCTTGTCAACCACACGCCTCCTGAGGGATGTGGGACTCACCGGAGGAAGACTCAGGAAGGCAATATAGGATCTGGCAGAGGAGGCTGAAAAATGGAGCTTTTGGCTCTGGCTTAGGAGGAAGGACAAAACTTGGGGGATGAACACCTAACCCCAGACAACAGCCGCATGGGACAACACCCATCAGCTGCAGGGGGTGACGAGGAGACGTCCCTGTCACTGCTCCGCCACCAGGAGACGTACCAGAATTAACCCTTTCATCTCTGTTACATTGCTCCGCGACTGTTCATCGCAGCGTGATGAAACCTATATTGCGTGACAGAGAAGAAGTGGGGCTTTCCAACGAGACCATGCACTTGTCTGTACGATCAAGTATGAAAATTAAAAAAAATCATGAAATTAAATAAAATTAAATCATATTTACAGTCTATACTTCTCTGCGCTCACCTGCGCACCCATTACTCTCGTTTGAATTACTCGCGAACCCGTGATCGCATAGATATGGCAAGCATATCAGATGAAAGAGGAGACACAGGGCTATTGGTACCATGTTTATCGATCCTTCTGGCTTATAAAAACAGACGAAGTGACTGCAAAATAATATCATCATGTACACAAACCAATGCTACACACTCATTACTTTCGTTTGAATTACTCGCGGACCCGTGATCGGATAGATATGCCACGCATGTCAGATGAAAGAGGAGACACAGAGCTATCATTTGATACCAAGTACATCCTTATGGGTTATAAAACAGACGAAGTGACAGCAAAACAATAACTTCATATAGCTGGACTTACCCCACGTTTTTGTCTGTTTTTGTGGAAAAGCATGTTTATAATCCAACGCTATCGTGTGCTTCTCTACGGCAAACCATGTTCATAATCCGGTTTTGAGATCCTAGCAAATTCCTGCATGGCATCCAATTAAAGGCTCACATTGCATCCCAATTTGTTCAACAAAGAAACACCTTTTTTGCCTTTACTTTGTTCATGGCAATGCAGTAAAAAGTTGAGAATCATTATGGCATACATGCTAACACGCAAACTTGGGTCAAGTCAGGTCAGATCAGTTCGTGTAGATATGGAGCGCAAAAAGGTCATTTTTCATCACTAAATAAAGAATGGCATTTATTTCCATAAATCACACACCACATATTTCTGTAAATTGCTCAGCCCCAGAGTATCCCTCCAACATGGCAATTATATTGCCCGATTCATGAAATGCACGTAGAGCTATGAGCTTGCTATGGTGAGATACAGGTCAAAATATAAGAATTTTTATAATACGCTTTTTATATTTTAATTCTTTAAAAATCAAAATAAAATCAATGCTAGTACTAATACATGGCATGATGGCAGATCTGGATTGTCACATCCATGCTATCCCAGCCCTCTGTTCCAGCTCCAGTCCCTGCAGCTACTCCAGTCCGGCTTCCTGCCCAACCAGCATATGCAGATCCAATCCGTTCATCCTCCCCAGAATTTTAGTTTGCCTGCATTAGTTTCCCGCCTTGTTCAGTGCCCACCTGTTTCCAATCCTAATTAAGTTCCTATTTAAACCCTGGACTCTCAGTGTGTGTTGTCGATTATTATTTGTGGATTCAGCGTGAAGCTCTGTGAAAAGAAAATACCTTTTTGTCGTGTTTGCCCACTGTGGCCTTTTGTTTTGTTTAAGTAAAGTAACGCCTTGAGCGTCTGCATCCTAATAACCTCGTTTCAAGTCCTTGTTTGTGATAATGGATAGCCTAGACTCTGCTGAAAAAAACAATATATAATATGTGTGTGTGGCACTTACAATGACCAGAGCGAAACGTTGGTGAATGGTGGTTTCTGGCTGATGACCCTAGCTGACCCATGGGCACCGGAGGAGGTGCGACAGGCAGTAATGCCCAGCAGGATGTTAACATCTTCCTGTTAACATCTTCCTGTATAATCCTGACAGAACTATGACAAAGTATGACCTCAAACTGACATAGTCTACCTTGTGCACAGAGAAAGCAAAAGCCAGATGTGTTTTTTATGCATACCATCAGTTATTCTCCCCGAGCGCCGCTGCAGGCAGCTCACTGTGCTGGGATTAGTGTGTGCTTCACCTCACTGTTAGCCTGGCGAGCCAGACCCACATCGAAATGTAGGGTCTGGGCACTCACCGTTCACAGTGCTCAGTCCAAGGGGTGGGATAATCAGTTGTCTTTCAAATTCCCTCTGCACGCAATAGGACAGCGGCAGCGCTATGAGTCCCATGCATTTTCCACCAGCGGAGCTAGTTGGCTTGTTCAAATGTTTGCCAACATAATAAAAGCTTAACTCGTCACACTGTTTGCCAGCAGGAGATATTTAAGCAAACACCATGGGATTTCGTGTTTTGACGTTTGTGCTCACCTTTCTTTGGAAAGAAGTTTATTAGCAGTTGTTTCCCCTCATTTTGATGTCTCTCTTTTTAGTAACCTGACTTGGCTTTCTTGGAGAAAGACATTGCACCAGCAGCACAACAATTAGCGGTCCACTACTAGCGATGCTCAACTAAAGAAACAAAAGATAGACTACCTTATGAATCGTGCAGGCGGACTAAACCATTTAGCTCTTTAGCAAGGGAGAGTGAGAGTGACCTTAGACAGTTTACACTATGTTTTGTATACAAAATCCAGTCAGTCAAACTTTAAATTTCGTCTGACATTCATTTTGACATTTAATTTGGAAGTTAAAATATTCAGGTAAAATAAATATATGGTGGACATATATGTATATATTTTCAGTAATTAGCTTAAACTTCCAGTGAGTCTATTTGAAATTTTCACCACATATTATATTAACACAAATATAAAAAATCCAAACATAAGAGTTATGTGTATTAAAGTGGAATGACACAGGAAAAAAGTATTGAGCGTGCCTACTAAAATTTCTTCAATACTGTGGAAAAGCCTTTGTTTGTAAAGACAGCTTCAAGACATTTCCTGTATGACAAAACGTATTAGTCACAGTATCGGGTGTGATTTTGGCCCATTGTTCTAAACAGATCCCAGGGGTCCCTCTTGTGAATCCTGATCTTTAGTTACTTCCAGAACTGTTAAATTGAATTGAATTAAATAGGCTGCCTTCAAGTCTTTCTGGAGATCCTGCATGGCAGTGATGTTTCTTCCACTTGCAGATAATGGCTCCCATTCTGCTTACTGAAGATTCTGAAGTTTTGAAATGCATCTGTAACCAGTTTCATTGATATGTTTTGCAACAATAAGGTTGCAAAGGTCTTGGGAGAGCTTTTTGCTTTTATCCATCATGGAATGTTTCTTGTGTGACACCTTGGTAATGAAAAACCTTTTTATAGCCCATCAATATACTAACAAAGCTTATATTAATTTGCACAGATAGAAAGGATAACTACTCTAACTACTTACAGATTCCAGCTCGTTCCTTCCCTTTCCTTGCCTTAGTGCTTTTTCTTAGCTTGTTCAATACTTTTTCCCTGTGTTATTCCACTTCATTACACATGACTCTACTTATGGAGTTGTTTGGATTTTTTATGTGTGGATTACCTGAGTTATTACTAATGCCTGGTGAAAATGTTGTACCCCCCGTATTCCACTTTTCAAGGGCCCTCTCCTCCATTGGGGCGCTATACTTCCCACCCCCCCCCCCCCCCCCCACACACACATTCTGTTCTGCTCGTTTCCATATATAAAAAAAAAACTCTCTGCAACTCAACATTGGCCTGCCTGCCTCAGCTGCCTGTGAGGGGCTTTTCAGTTGTGCTGGATTACTCTCACTGCAAGGATGAGTGCAACTAACTTTGAAAATCAACTACTGCTCAAACTTAAAGGAGAACTCCGGTGATTTTTCACATAGATCTCCATTTCTCAACGTCACCGAGCACTGTCGGTATGAACAAAACTGAAACAATCGGTTTTACCTAGCTCGAGTTGATGCAGCTACAGCGCTACACACTGGGAGCCTGAACATGGCTGCCTTAGCTGCTGGCTGCAGCAACTCGAGCTAGGACCAAAGTCCTTTTCAGGCAAGTACATCCACTCGGCGCCCATATTGCAACAATTTTTGGGCACTTATCGTGCATCTATTTCGGCAGAAATGCGTGAGCGTAAGGCTTCACGACACCAATCTTGCTCCAGCAGCGAGATCACAACAGATGATTGGCACAATGTCTTTACAGCACAACACATGATTGGCTCAATGTATTTTACAACACACCACATGATTGGCTCAATGTATTCACATGTCAACGTTTTGCCACGGAAGGGTTGTGATATTTGTAGACAACTGACTAACCCCATGCATTACTATGGAGGATTTTTTGAGTGCTGTATCTCCTCATTAGAAAGTCTCTGGTAAAACTGGTTGTTCTGGTACCCCCCCCCCCCCCCCCCCCAAAAAAAAAAAGTAACTAAGTAACTTTTACTTAAAGTACATTTTAAATGAACTACTTTTTACTTTTACTTAAGTACATTTTCAGATCGGTATTTTAACTTGTACTTGAGTAATATTTCATCAAGGTATTGGTACTTTTACTTGAGTACAATATTTTCGTACTTTTTCCACCTCTGCTTATACTTATACTGTTTGATACGAAAACACCATTTTTACGAAGGTGTGAAGAGTTAAGCAAGGTGTGTTGGCTTTTGCAAGAGAACTACAATGTTTTGCTGATTGGGTGAAAGGTTTTCCTATTTGTGAAAGTTTTGCAAAAAAAGTTAGTTACAAAAAATGTGCTTAAGCAATCAGAAAAAACTGTAAACACAACAGTGAATCTTATAGCACAATATCTAAAACTATTATACATAGCAAAACCACTCACTGAGTTCGCAAAACTAAAAGCACAAACACTGCTTTGCACTCAGTTTGCAATTTTGTAACACACACTTTGCACAACTGTAGGCACAATCCACTGCACAGCACTCTTTTTGCGGAACTGTAAACACAACTCACTGCTTTACACTCAATTTCCAAATGATCAACACACTCCTAGCAAATCTATACACATGTATGGCGATTATTTACACTATTTTGCCAACTCTCTGGCACATTTTCTCATGTGAAAACTGTTTTAGATAATTAGTTCACTTTGCAATCAGCCTAAGCACTATAAATAAGCCACAGGTAATGTACAATGGGTACAATAGAGGGAGCAGGAAGAATGAGAAGAATACAAATTAGAGGAAGCCGAAGAATAGGACGTGGAGAAGTAGGAGGAAGAAGAGGAGGAAGAGGACGTGGAGGTGAAGAAGCGAGAGGGAGAGGATGACAAGGACATGGAGGTGAAGAAGTGAGAGGGAGAGGATGACAAGGACAAGGAGGTGAAGTTAGAGGAAGAGGAGCAATAGGAGGACGAGGAGGGGGAAGAGGAAGGGTAAGAAGAGAAAGAAATAGCCCTTTTACTGGCAAAAAAACAGTCTACATGTGGGGATATTGTCATGTCAGGCCTGGATACGGCATTCCAGAATATATTTTCCCAGGTGCCTTGGACTAGGACATTGCATGTGATGTAGACTAAATTTTGAGAGAGACAACAGGATGTAGACTGATTTTTTTGTCTCAGTGGAATTTTGATGCGTGTAAACAAACACCAATACTTGAGGTTTGGATCCCTGTATGTTTACAGAACTATGACAAAAGTATGACATCAAACTGGCATAGTCTACCTTGTGCACAGAGAAAGCAAAAGCCAGATGTGTTTTTTATTCATAGCCTACCACCAGTGTGTAGTTGGCACATTGTGTACTTATTATTGTGATGGCTTGTGTTTACAGTGTGAAGGTGTGAAGAGTTACAGTTTTTTCTGATTGCTTAAGCACATTTTTTGTAACTATGGCTTTTTTTGCAAAACTCTACACACAAAAAGGAAAACCTTTCACCCAATCAGCAAAACATTCTAGTTCTCTTGCAAAAGACATACGAAATGGTGTTTTTGATACGAAAACACAATTTTTACGAAGGTGTGAAGAGTTAAGCAAGGTGTGTTAGCTTTTGCAAGGAGTGGTGCGAGCGACCCACACCAAGGACTAATGTGTTCATTATCCGGCGTGTGCAGGATGAAGATGAGGTGGAGGAGCAGTACCTACCGTTACCATCAGAGGGCGCATTCACATTCAACCTCAGTCACCTCTCCCCTGCCCAGCAGGCTGATATCCGTCAGCTCTGTAGTCCAGCGTTGTTCCAGGAGAAGCCAGGGCGCACCCGACTGGTAGACCACCACATTTCCCTGTGTGAGGGGGCGGTTCCCCGTCGCCTGAGCTATCGGATCCCTGAGCGTCTCCTTGCTGCTCTGAAGAAGGAGATGGAGCAGATGAAGACCATGGGCATCATTGAGCCATCCAAGAGCGATTGGTGTAGTCCAGTCGTATTAGTGCCTAAGAAGGATGGGACGTTGAGATTTTGTGTGGACTTCAGGTACCTGTATTCAGTCTCCAAGTTCGACTCATATCCGACACCCCGGATCGACAACCTGGTGGACTGCCTAGGCTCTGCCAAGTGGGTAACTACCTTGGATCTGGCCAAAGGTTATTAGCAGGTCCCCCTCCATGATTCTGCCAAAGGGCTAACTGCCTTCCGGACCCCATGGGGCCTTTTCCAGTTTTCAGTAATGCCATTTGGGTTACATGGAGCCCCGGCAACCTTCCAGAGGTTGATGGACCGGGTGCTCACAGGAACCAATGGCTATGTGGGGGCGTATTTGGAGGACATCATCGTGTACAGTTCATCATGGGGACAGCATCTCCAACATCTGCAGGAGGTGTTGCAGAAGATTGCGGCTGCAGGTCTTACCCTCAATCCTGCCAAGTGTGCCATTGCCAAGAGGGAGACGGAGTACTTGGGCTATGTGATCGGGGGAGGGGTCATTAAGCCTCAGGTACAGAAGCTGGAAGCCATCCAGAAATGTCCCCTGCCACAGACAAAGACCCAGGTGCGGTCCTTCTTGTATAGGAGGTGCGGTGCGGGTATGGCTGGATGGTATTGGAGATTCGTGCCCAACTTCGCTGGCCGGGTGGTGACCCTGACAGACCTGACCCGTAAGAACTGTCCAGTCCAGGTCCAATGGTCTGAGGAGGCCAAGAAGGCCTTCCAAGACATTCAGCAAGCCTTATGTAACCAGCCTGTTTTGTACTGTCCTAATTTTGAACAGCAGACTGATGCTTCCAATACCGGCATAAGGGCGGTGCTTCTCCAAGGGGAACTTGGTCAGCGGCATCCGGTGGCGTACATCAGCCGGAAACTGTTCCCCAGGGAGGTGCGCTACTCCACGGTCGAGAAGGAGTGCCTGGCGGTGAAATGGGCCCTTGACACCTTCGGGTACTACCTCTTGGGCCGTGAGTTCCTCCTGGAAACAGATCACCGGCCGCTGCAGTGGATGGATCACATGCGGGATTCGAATGCTCGTATCACCCGCTGGTATCTGTCCATGCAGCCATACCGGTTCACCATCAGCCACGTCCCTGGACGGAATAACACCACCGCCGACTTCCTCTCCCACCTGCCGGCGTGAGACCAGAGGTGGGGGTGGGGGGGTGGGGGACGGTCAAGACAAGACCGCACAGGACTTGTGCCCGTCGACACTCATCTTCCCTCCATATCAGTGGTTATGTGCACACATGCATACACAACATTAACATTCACTAAATTACTTTTACATCACATTATGGACTGTTACCTTACGGATGGCAGCGTTGGGAGAGCATAACTTTGTAACGTTCTATGGACAGAATGAACTCCGCTGTGTGGCAACGGCAACATGCTGTTGCGCAAGAGTATAACTTTGGGCCATAGCTATGTGGCTAGCACTTTGGACATTCGCACTCACCTAACACTATTTCCCATAATGTGGTTATGTTTTATGTAATGTATGACACAAGACAACTATCTGCTATGTTTGCACATTTATTGTTAACTTAAGTTAGACGCTTGAGTAAAACATGAATGCTATTCAGACATAAAAGTTACCGACTGTTGTGTTTTCTCGTTCTGGCTCTGAATGTCCGGTGGCAAAGGGGGCCGGCGAGACACTACGGACGATTTATTGGTTCCGGGCGGCATTGAGCCGTGCCATTCTGTTTATTGCTGTGGGGGATGTTTGTGATCGTCCTGATCAAACCGCCGCAATCTTTATTCTTAACGCCAGCAATAGGGTGTACTATTTAGCAATTTCTTTTGATATAACTGCTAGGGCATAGGTCACATCTGTATGCTTGTGATTCAGGGTCTGTCTTGTCTTCCTGTAGTAATTGATTGTTTATTGTTTCCCTGTCTATGTGAATGGTGCTGGTCGCCAGGTATATGTATCCCTCTGTTTCATTTGATGTCAGTCCTGATGTTGTTGGTGATATGCAACGTGAAGCCAAGTCATAACATTTTTGGTCCATTCTCAATCATTGCCTCTGCTTCCTTGGCCACACCCACTTTGATTGAAGGTAACTCCACTCGGTACCGTGACATATGTATTGTATTGTAACGTCGGCGCACAAGACATTGCGTAGCGTTCTCCCACGCAGGGCATGCTGGGATACGGGGGTGAACATTTGGGGGTTTATGTCTGAATTTCTCCTTAGTTTTGAGTGTAATGTTAGCGTCTTTATTGTAACATGTTTCCCTTTTAGTTCTCCCTCGTGTGTGATCCTTTTTGTGTGGGGGGCTGCGTCCACCCCTGTATGTGTAGTGTGTGTGTGTACTTGACCTGCCCCGTGTGTATTGTGTTCTGTGTCTGTGTCCCTGCTCTTGTTCTCAGCTAATTTGGACAATTTTGATTGGACAACTGTGTGTGTCGCTATCAAATCGTTACAGTATGTAGTATTGCATTACTAGCCTATTCTAATTTGATTTGTTCTATTGATATGGAATGAATGAACAAGCACACGTGACTATGGAGTAGGTCTACTTCACAATTCAGATTTTCAGATTGTGCGTTGTGGATGACAACGGCCCTAAAATCTTGAGTGTCAAGGTTTATTGCTGGTTCCTGGTTGCTGCAGTGCAATGATGTCATCTGCTGGCCGTGCAGCAGCCATAGCGCCACAACATATGTAATCATTAATGTAATGTAATGTAATGTAATTGTAATTAATGTAATGTAATGTAATTTCACTGGACATTACGGTAAAAATCTTGTTTTTCCTTACTAATCGTGTCATCTAATGGGCAGACAAAAGATATGGACCACAAAAACCAGACAGGGCGAACCTCTGGACCCTACATGCCCACAAAACTAACTATACCTTACATATCTTCAGGGCTTACCAATTGAAGATTTCGAGAAATCTCCCCCCGGAGTCACCCCACAAAGCCACCACCAAATCAAAGAAAGGAATAAAACGCTAATCTCACCAGAGTTCCTGGGCCACAAACGCACTTCCACAAAGGCTACTTGAAAAAAAATACGATGTCAAAACGCAATCTGGAAGGAGCAAACAGACAACGTTAAAAATCACAGTTGTAGAAAAAATTAATCGAAGGCAAAAACAAAACCGAATGAGCCATACACTATAATTTGTGGGGGGAAATTAAGCAAATAAGCCAAACAATTTGCAACAATAAGGGGGGGGGGGGGGGGGGGGAAATACGAGTATATATTAAAAAAAACAAGAATTGGACAAAGCCTTCAATTTGTCACAATTGGGGAAAATAAACGAGTAGGCCTAGGCTACAAAAAGATCGGACGAGAGCCCCCAATTTGTTACGTCCCTTGTCTAGGGCTTAGGGAAATAACAAAGAGCAATAACGGGCAGACAAAAGATATAAAATGAATTATATTTATTAATAACAAAAATAACTTAGGAAACTAAGGCTCCATTTTAAGGTTAACGAAAAAGTATACAGCAAAAGGCGGAAAAAAATCACCAGGCCTACAAAGTAGGCCTGAACAGGCCGCAGTTCACTTCCCGGCCTCTCACACCGAGAGTGGCTGAAGCGGCAGTCGAAAGGTCGAGGCTGGGCCCGAAGGTGGCGAGGAGTGGCGTGGCAGGCGTCTCAAAGAAAGTCGGAAGAGCGCCCCTGCTGACGTCACGGCTGAACTTTTAAACTTTCAAAGCGCCAGCAGCCAGAAACATCCAATGAGTGTGGTTGGTCAATTAAACTGCACCGGCAATCAGCAAACTGGCAGAGAGGCAATCTACAAGACACAAACGAACAAGGGAGCCACAAGCCACAATTTTATACAGATATACGACCACATATGTATATACAGAGAGAGAGAGGGGGGGGGGGGGGGGGGGGGGGGGGGGGGGGGGCAATACAGAACAGGTTGTCAGTTTTACTGAACTGAAGTTTTTGCTGTATGTAAACACACTTGTCACTCTACATTTATATGTGTATGTATGTAATGTGTGCGTGTGTGTGTACACAGAGAGAGAGAGAGAAATACAGAACAGGTTGTCGGTTTTACTGAACTGAAGTTATAAGTTATTGCTGCATGTAAACTATCATGAGCTGACCTGAGATCTGCTGGATGGGGTAAATCTGGTCATGATAGATTTGATTAAACCATTCTTAGCTCCAGTCAAGGTCTCATTGTCTTCAGTGTACATGTAACAGCTGTGCTGCTACAACCTTGTTACTCTTTGATACAGTGGAATAAACCTATTAAGTGTACCAGTTACTTACTTACATGTACATATGACATGTATGTTGTGTCTTCGATGTCTTGGAACAGGTCTACTAATACACTACATAGTACATCAACTGTGTTGGTGCACACATATTCCTCTTTGATACAGTGGCATAATCCAATTAAAATGAAGTGTACCAGTTAAGTACTTACAATTACATATTACATGTATGTTGTGTCATTGGTGTCTTGGAATATGTCTGTCATTACCCTATGTAATGGCAGTAGGCCTACACACAATAATGGAGGATTTTTTGAGTGCTGTGTCTCCTCATTAGAAAGTCTCTGCTTAAACCAGGATCCAGAATTTGTGTCTACACATATCCCACCCCTTCCTCGGCAAAACATCGACATGTGAATACATTGAGCCAATCATGTGGTGTGATGTGAATACATTGAGCCAATCATATGTTGTGTTGTGAAGACATCTTTCCAATCATGTGTTGTGAACTTGCCACTGGAGCAAGATTGGTGTCGTGAAGCCTTGCGCACGCGCATTTCTGCTGAATAGGATGTGTGCCCAAAAAGCGTTGCTATATGGCCGCCGAGTGGAGGGACTTGCCTAAAAGGACTTTGCTTAAACCTGCTTATGTAGGCCTATACCTGTGTAAGGGATAGGAGTAGCCTATGTCATGAATTTGACGTGAATGAAACATTAGTATGCTACATTTGGATACATTTTCATGATGACCACATATGATTTTGTGATTTCCACTGTTAATGATACAAACATTAGTGTGTGTGCAAGATGTGAAATGGGGAGGTATTTGTACGAATGTGCTATCCTGGGTGAAACAGGAGCAACACATTTTAAACGTAGAGGAGAGAAACAGAATTAACACTGGTATCTATTAGGTACCAATGTTGGTTTCAATATTATCAATATTTGGATTAACATGCTCACTCCTGTTGACAATACTGGAAAAGTATGGGGCATTGCGATCATATGGGACGCTTAACGTGCATGAGATAGGCCTACGTCCCGCGTTTGCCATTTAGGCCTACTCATATGAAAATGTAAATGTAGCTTCATAGATCTATATGAAACGCCATAATTTTGCCATAATAACATTCACATGAAATGCCACTTAAGAACTGTCGAATACACCTTTCAAAGGAAGAAACCATTTTAGTTTCTTCTACTACTACTACTTCATCAAACCTGTTACTGTCAATCCTAAAATCAAGTAATTTATGTGTTTAACACCAGAATTATTTATGTAGCACATAATTATATGTATAATATTCATTAATAGCTACAAGAGCACTCATATGATTTTATAATAATATATTAATTTGTTGGTAACAGGGTTGACATAGCACATATACCTCCATTGACTATTTGTTAATAAATCAATAAGATAGCCTGAGATGGCACCGCATGTTTTTTTTTGAGAGGTAAGAATCTACTTCATCCAAATTGGTGCTTCAAGATTTTAAAAACAGTACTTTAAAATAGATAATAGATATTTTGAATGCAAAATGGCACCTCCATGCCACCAAGTCCTTTTAGGCAAGTCCCTCCACTCGGCGGCCATTTGACAACGCTTTTTGGGCACTCGTCGGGCATCCATTTCGGCAGAAATGCGCGGTGCGCAAGTCTTCACGACACCCATCTTGCTCCAGCGGCGAGATCACAACAGATGATTGGCACGATGTCTTCACAACACACCATATGATTGGCTCAATGTATTCACATCACACCACATGATTGGCTCAATGTATTCACATGTCAACGTTTTGCCGAGGAAGGGGTGGGATATGTGTAGACAACGGCCATATTGGCGTGACAAACTAGCCCCATGCATTTCTATGGAGTATTTTTTGAGTGCTGTGTCTCCACATTAGAAAGTCTCTGTTTTAAACGCTAAACCTCACTTTCTGAATCAAATGCTCAGTAGTGTGAACACATTCATGGAACCAGTCTTTAGACAAAACCATAAACATATAGCAGATTTCATTGACTCTTTTCGAAAAACAAAAGTAGTCAGTAATTACACACAATTGCCCAACGTTGATCACAGTTGTTCCAAATCCTGTAACACAACCAATATAAGACCCATTTGGAAGGTTTTTTACAAATGTGTTTTAACAGTTGTGAACAACTGAAAATCAGTTGTGTGAGTGTGGTATACGCTCATCATCTTTCGCTTCAGATAGAAATATATATTTTATTGCCACACAACAATGTTGGTGGTATTTTTTGTTAAAGACATTTTTAACTCAATTCAGTGAAGAAGAAAGGAAATATACATTTAATATCAGTTGTGTTTCTAAGTCATCTCAAGTGACCTAGAGGGCTGAAATGGTGGTCAGTTCAGAGATATTTGTTATCCGGCAGAAATATAAAACAGTATTCTAGCCTCTGTACCTCTGTGCCAGTACTTCCCACATATATTCTGATTGTTGTCCAACTACAGTGTCTAAGCTTTCCAAAGAGGTCAGGCATTTGATTATAGGCCAAAGTATGTAGGAGCAATGATCTCCTAAGTAGATGATGTACAATGCCGGGAAAATACTCAAAATGGGCCGTATGCAGAAGAATTTAAAGACATTTTTAACTCAATTCAGTGAAGAAGAAAGGAAATATAAAAAAATAAAAAAGTAAATAAATACATAGTTCAGATCCATTTTGTAGTGTTCACACCATTTTGGAGTATAGGGCCATGCAAATTCACTCTGGGATTCTATTCAGTTCAGGTTCAGACACAGCAAAATATCAGCCTACACTGAACAAATAAAATCGCTGGATTTACTTGATTATTGTGTACATTGGTTGCACATGAATGAAATGTTTTAGAATTAGTCCTGCATTTCTAATTGATTCATGATGTGTGATAACCCAATTTGATAAAGTAATCAACATAAAATGTATTAGGCTTAGGCCTACATGAAATATTCATTTAATTTCAATGTGATTGCGTTACACTGGTTATTTATTTATTTATTTATTTATTTATTTATTTATTTAATTATTTATTTATTTAATTATTACTTATTGAGCGATGTTTTGTTTTTAAAATGTTGTATTTGTGCTTGTATATTGTATTTGTGCTTCCTGTGGGACTACAGATGTAAATTAGCCCAAGGCTAACTCTGGTGCAATGCATCAAATATTTACATTTATGTTTTAATTGCACACTGTCCCTTACAAATAACTTGAAAATTGAATTGAATATGATTCAATTAGAAAATGTGGATTACTGAATTGGAATGACTATATGAACAAAATAAGGATGTGTTTCAGTCAAAACTAGACTGAAGACTATTAAACAGCTTCAGGTGATACAAAATGCAGCAGCTAGGACTCTAACAAAAACTAAAAGAACTGACCACATTACTCCAATTCTTAAGTCCTTGCACTGGCTTCCAGTAAGTCACAGAATTGACTTTAAAGCACTATTGCTTGTTTATAAATCAGTAAATGGAGCAGGACCTAAATACTTGTCAGACATGCTTCAGCAGTACACACCTTCTCGTCCTCTCAGGTCCCAGGTGAAAAACCTGCTAGTAAAACCTACAGTTAGAACTAAACATGGTGAAGCAGCTTTTAGCTGCTATGCGGCTCAGCTGTGGAACCAACTTTCGGATGACATTAAAAAGGCCCCAACTGTAGCCAGTTTTAAATCTAGACTTAAGACCAAACTGTTATCAGACGTTTCTGCTAACTGTGCCGAGTTACAAATTCTGAATCTGCCTCGATAATTATTCTACTTTGTCTTTTATTACTTTTTTTTACTACTTTTGCCTTTGTTTTTGCTTACTAATTATTCTTTATTTTTAAATGATTTTACCTTGTGTTTTATGTTTTCTTTTTATTATGATCTTTACCTTTTAACTATTCTTTGACTATATTGCCCTTTATATGCTTTTATTTGTTATTATTGTTTGGTTTTGTTTATGTAAAGCACATTGAATGACCTCTGTGTATGAAATGTGCTATATAAATAAACTTGACTTGACTTGACTTGACTTGTTTCTTTTAATTGTAACGCAACACATTAGACAGCCCTGGCTTTTCATTTGTGTGTGTTAATTTGCCTCACTGGTTCAGTAGCCTGATACTTAGGTGCTTCACATTGATCTTACATGATTCAGATGGATAAATGCATTGCTGTGTCAAAACATGTAATTTGTGTTTGAAAGACATATATGAGTTTGTTTAATTTCATGTTTTGTGTGACAAAGACTCTTTTCCTTCGGTCCCCAGTATATATATAGTATTGATTCAATCAGAAAAAGGAATTACTCAATTGGAATGACTTTTTGAAAACAATACGGTTGTGTTTAATTCAATAATAGACTGTTTTATGTAATTGTAACATAATATGGCTTAACAAATTAGACAGCTCTGACTTTTCATTTTTTACAGTTTAGTGTGGCCCTGTTTGAGGAAGGAGAGAGCCCCATTGGAGAGGGATTCTGTCTGAGATTCTGGAAAGTTAACTAGTTGTATTATTCTGTCGCTGTTGTTATTCTGTTGCTGTTGTTATTCTATTGCTGTAAGTCACCTTTGGTGAAAGCATCTGCCAAATGAATAAATATCCAACGAAATTACATATAAACCAAATACTTTGTCTAAATTCTGTTATTTTACATATTCAAATTTGCAGTGGTCTCTTATTTTTTTCTACAGCTATATGACAAAAACATTCAAAAATGTCTCAGCCATCCAATCCATGCATGCTTTCACAAAGCAATACTATTTTAAAGGAGAATTCCGGTGTGATATTGACCTAAAGTGTATTGAAACATGATACCGAGTGTGAACGTATGTCTCATAGCCCATCTCGGCTTGTCCCCTGCACTCCAAAATCTGGCGCTAGTTAGCCGATGCTACCAACAGCTTTTTCAATAGTGGTGCTTCGGCATCGGGCTAGCCATGCAAATAAATCACTGTTTTACACCCATTTACGAGGCTCAATGTATCTCCACACTTCATTGGTAGACTTCCGAGGGCCCTGACATTTAAAACGAGACATTGAGAACTTTGAAAAAGCACTGGTTGTTTACTTACAAGACGATTTATACAGACAGTATCTTCACGAAGTTTAGCGTTTGCAGCCATCTTGAATTTAGTCACGATAAGTCGAGCAACGAGTAAGAATGAACAGCTATGATAAGGGATCAGATTCCAAAAATAATTCAGTGGAAATGCATGGATTCCAGTTGCTGCTACTGGAAGAAACTGGAATCCATGCATTTCCACTGAATTATTTTTGGAATCTGATCCCTTATCTGATCCCTGTTCATTCTTACTCGTTGCTCGACTTATCGTGACTAAATTCAAGATGGCTGCAAACGCTAAACTTCGTGAAGATACTGTCTGTATAAATCGTCTTGTAAGTAAACTACCAGTGCTTTTTCAAAGTTCTCAATGTCTCGTTTTAAATGTCAGGGCCCTCGGAAGTCTACCAATGAAGTGTGGAGATACATTGAGCCTCGTAAATGGGTGTAAAACAGTGATTTATTTGCATGGCTAGCCCGATGCCGAAGCACCACTATTGAAAAAGCTGTTGGTAGCATCGGCTAACTAGCGCCAGATTTTGGAGTGCAGGGGACAAGCCGAGATGGGCTATGAGACATACGTTCACACTCGGTATCATGTTTCAATACACTTTAGGTCAATATCACACCGGAATTCTCCTTTAACAGCATAAGCCTGATACACATATATGTTACCTATTGCAGATTGTCTATTCATAGAACTCAAGCCACAAATCACCACATAAGTTATATTTACCAATACTTGGTCGTGTGAGATATAGACCTATGAATGCGTCTGGTGCAGGTATGTCAATTGTGTTTCACTGTGTCTAAAAAGCTCCCGTTTGTATAGTACAGATTCACAAAAACTACATTTTCATTGGCTTTTACGCGTTACTGAGGCTTATATCTTGATCTTTGGCACTTTTTTGTTGGGGTATTGTAGGGTTTTATTATAATTATGTGCATGTTTTCCTCGCAAAAATAAGACTGGCTGAGACCACTCCACCTAGACGCCCAAAGTTCTTATTTCGTTGCACCAAGAATAAATATCAAACATGCGCACCCATATATTCATTTTAAAGTGTACGCTGTGCTCTTCACAGCAGACATAGACTAGTTGGGAAATGTTGTATCGTTACTTATATTCGTTACAAAAAGTGAGGTGAGAAAACACAAGCGCTCTCTTCGCCACAGACAGGCCCGGAGAGCTCTCGGTCTGCTGAGTCTAAATGGTTATCATGTTTGTTTTAAGACCAGCCCACCAGTTCTTCCAGTCATTCATTCTTCAGTTGTCATTCTTCTAGGTCTCGTCGAGTAATCTGTGCGTAAAACCTAAACGATACAATGGCAGAAGCTGCTCCAGCCCCCGCGGCGGCCCCAGCAAAGGCCCCCAAAAAGAAGGCGTCCCGGCCCAAGAGAACTGGGCCAAGTGTGGGTGAGCTCGCCGTTAAGGCGATCTCTACCTCCAAAGAGAGGAAAGGGGTTTCTCTGGCTGCACTGAAGAAGGCTTTGGCGGCTGGTGGATACGACGTGGAAAAGAACAACGCTCGTGTCAAGCTGGCCATTAAGAGTCTTGTAACAAAGGGGACTCTGGTCCAGACCAAAGGGACCGGCGCATCTGGCTCTTTCAAGCTGAACAAGGCGAAGGCAGAGCCAAAGAAGAAGCCCGCAAAGAAGGCAGCACCTAAAGCCAAGAAGCCAGCCGCGAAGAAACCCGCAGCGGCAAAGAAACCCAAGAAGGCAGCAGCCAAGAAACCAACTGCCGCTAAAAAGTCTCCGAAGAAAGCAGCCAAGAAGCCAGTCACACCGAAAAAGGCGACGAAGAGCCCTAAGGCCAAGAAGCCCGCTGCACCCAAGAAGGCAGCGAAGAGCCCCAAGAAAGCCAAGGCACACAGTAAAATTGACAGTGTTATTAAGTGTTAATTTTTCAGAGACATATTTTTCAGTGTTCATTAGTGTTAATTAGTGTAACTTCGGGAGTTGTTTGAACAAACATGTACACCCACGGTGTAATTAAAACTCACAACCTAGTGTTTTAAGTGGGTGTGAATGTACGAACTCTGGGGTGGAGTCATTTACACTTCCGGTCCTTCAGTTGAGATTTTTGAAAAGAAGATGGACGCCATTGAAGTACATCGTGGGATAGTAAAAGGTAAATTCATTTGTTCCCTATACTTCTGTAAGCTAGCATGAAAACTACGACAAATACACAATTAAGTAATGTCACATCACAGGTATATGTTTTCATACCAACGTGTTTTACCTACTATGAAATATTGGTGACGTTAGCTTGGTCGCTAGCTAGTAGCAAGGTCGCTAGCACTAGCTAGCTCAGAAAATTATTGGTAAAACATCCAGCAAGCTAACATAACTTCGGTGGGTTATAACCTTATCAAATTGAAATGGTTAAGTTTATGTTAATTTGTAATACTTAAACTGTAAACTGACATTAATATAATATTGGAGTCGACAACGTCTTAAAGTCCTTTCTGAAATTCGAAAAGGCGGTTGGAATTTGAATACCCACTGAGGGAATAGCTCTAACATGCTAACGTAGCCTAGCTGATTAACATTAGTTACAGCCAGAACTCCACTGTTCATAGCGATCTAACGTTATTGTGCTGCCAAATGCTCACCTGGCACAAATGGATCTGTTGACTGACTAATTATAACAGTCTGTCGACTCATTGACGTTTGGTTGAACTGAACACTATTGCTTGGTTATAAAAAATTGCTGCTAGCTAACATTAGCTGAGACCACGAGGGCATTCGTTTAACTGTTAGGCATTTGTAGCCTAACAGTTAGAGGTGTAAGGTAACCGTTAGCCTGGTTGGTTTGGTGCAGTCTCCATTCTCTGTATGGCACTGGTATTAGTTTCTGTTAGAGTCTGTTGGCTTTATTTGGGTTAGATCAATTTCTTTGTTTCCTAACTTATAAAGGGTGCAGGTAAGCCAAAGAGTATAGAAGTTAGCTAGCTGATACTAATTTTAGATATTTGTAGAAATTGTGGTTCAATAGCTTGCAAGCACGTGCATAAGGATATTCAGTCCATCAGGCATAACGTTACAGCTGAGCAGAGTAAGAAATGTTTATTCTCTGAAATTATGAGCAGTTTTTTTTATGGATATGGTAAAATGTAGACGAGTTTACTGCCTAATGAAATTATTTAAATTATTACCAGTCATGTTGCTTAAAAAGTAGGGATTATATGAACATATTTTAAGACAAAACACTTGCGGTTGAAACATTTGGTAACCTGTGGTAAATAATGTCAGAATAAAGTTTAGAAGTCCTTTGCTGATTAGTTGATATACTGCTGATAGTCAAATCATTGTTGTTCTTGTATTGATGTAATCATTTTCTTTGTTTTAACAGGGTCAGCAAAATGCTCATCAATGTCCAGTACCATGGAGAAAAAAGTACCTCAAACTGCAGCCTGGTTTTTCCTTTCAAAGTTTAATTCGAGAAGGTGAGGTTTTATGTGGTTTAGCCAAAGTCCTTTTAGGCAAGTCCCTCCACTCGGCAGCCATATTGCAACGCTTTTTTTTTTCTTTCTTTTTTCTAGCTTGTTTAGACTATGAATCAGCCTGACCGTAGTCATGTTTCTTAATGATTTCACACGCACACTTTGTATCCTGGCTGGAGTTAATGCAGATCCTTATGATCCTTTTTAAGAAATACATTTGAAATCAATCAAAGTTCAAAATCCCTGTGCACAGCCCTTTTGCAGGTGCTGATGGTGTGCAGTATAACTATTAAAAAGTCAAAAACTAGTATAAATCGCACACTGGAGGGTATATTTTGTTGACTTTATTTGGCGTGAAGGCTTTAGGTTCACGTTCAAACCTGATGAAGAAAATTGTGAAATGTGTTGTTCACGCCAAATAAAGTGGGTATGGTTAAAAAAAAAAAAGTGTCACCCTTTAGTTGAATTAAGTGAAATAAAATCGGAGACCGAATTTCTTAAAGCAGCCCTTTAAGATTCCAATTTTTTTTTTCTTGTTCTTCAAACAAGGCACATCAATCCACTGGTGCAAAAGAAGAGAACACCTCTGCCATAGGAGATTCAGCAGAAAAAGGCCAAACAGGTGAGCATTTAAAATTAAAATATCACTAATCCTTGTCTGTCTCGTCTCCAAAAAGCAGAAGCCTGGCTTTGTGTTCCGGTAGTGTCAAATCAAAGTATGTTTATTAGATTCAGTCAGATCTGCTTGCAGATCCAGTGCTGCAAGATCAAAATCCCACTGATTTCATGCTACTAGAACACGAAGCCAAGCAATTTGCTTCCTTCAGATACAGGTCTTGTTATAATCTCTCTACACTTTCCAAGTTTACAATACTTCTGTTTGTCTGTAGAGACCCTCATCACAACCACAGAAGTGTAATTATATTTTGAGCACTATCAGTGGTATTAAATAGCATTTGTTTTTTGACGTTCTAGCTGCCCCCTTAGCTTTCTTGTTTGTACTCTGGATTTACACTTTTTAGAGGGTGCATGTAAGTTTTCTCTTTACAAGTGTATCACTGTTATTGTTTCTTTTTTTACGCATAGATGGTCCAGGAGGTTCTGGAGAAGAGTTAAATGGGAGAGGAAATAATGGAGGAGTATAGTAGAGCACCTTGACACACTGTACAAGAAGGCATCTTCTGAATATCCTGGTCCATGGGTATGTTTTGTTTTGAATAAATTAATCTAATTGTATACAACAGTTAGGTCCAGTCAAACTATTAACTCTTTTCTGACTGAACGAGAGGGATTCCATGGGTGGGGTTCTCTCAGGACATCCCTACTCAGACTTTTCAGTGGTAGTGCCATTTTTACATTGATCCAATGTTATCGTTCCATTCATTCAAAGTGAGAGAACATTGTAACATAACATCACAATTGACTGTTTGAGTGAGAAAAATGGAGTGCATGTAATAGGGTGAATAATGTAATGTGAAATAAAATGAAAAATCATTATTGTGCACATATAGCTTCACACAACCTGCCTGCAGAGTGACAAGAAAACCCTACATTAATGTATTTTAATCCAGGTATTAGGTAGTAGAATTGCTGTGTAAAAACAATATTGAACTGGTGATTGTGGGGTTGATAAATGCTATAAGGTAGAACCTTAGCTGTAGGGATATCTATTACCAACTACACAGTGGCTCCATTTTCAAAAAACTCTTGAAGACCCAGCTCTTTAGAGAACATCTCCTCTCATAGCACTACTTACAACAAGTCTTGCTGATCCTAGTACTTACCACCTGTCTTGAACTGACACTCAACTGTTTAAAAACAGCACTCACTGATGCACTTATTCTTACTGTACTCTACTGTTTTTAAATTGTCCTAAAATTGTTGAGAGAATTGCTTTAAAACTTAAACTGCTACCATGTTAGTCGCTTTGGTTAAAAATGTGTTAGCCTAATGTAATGTAATATTACTTAAGCATATTTTAGTGGCAAGAAGCGTTAAGTCTATATTTTATCCATAATCCATGTTTAATCACTCTTCCATTTTATAGCTTGTAATGTTGTCTGAATATATCTAATATAATTTTCCTATTGTTTTTAGGATACCAGTACGAAGTCAAGGAAAAAGATATGCACTCGGCATTGTGACTGTTTCCTAATCTCAGGGATCCTTACTCCACCAATGGCTATGTAAGATTTTACTCATTTCCATTTAAGGTTATATATAATAATAATGTTCAACTATTGATCTGGATAATCATAGTTCTTGCCCACATTATTTTGCAGGAACACTTCTACGATGCTGGAAGAGGGACTGGCTATCTGGCATTGCGCCTAAAGCAACGAGTGTCGCAGCGTTTGGTCAAGAACAGCTCGGGAGCCTTGGAATACATGAACACCATGAGCTTTTTAAGGAGGTAGACTTTCTAATGAGACACAGCACTCAAAAAATCCTCCATAGAAATGCATGGGGTTAGTTTGTAACGTATGGTGGTGTCTACATATATCACACCCCCCTCCGTGGCAAAACGTGGACATGTAAATACATTGAGCCAATCATGTGGTGTGTTGTGAAGACATTGATTGTGCCAATCATGTGTTGTGATCTTGCCGCTGGAGCAAGATTGGTGTTGTGAAGCCTGCCGAAAGTGCCCAAAATGCGTTGCAATATGGCTGCTGAGTGGAGGGACTTGCCTAAAAGGACTTTGGGTATACCCACATGTAACATCACTTCATGGTGCATTATCTGTCTTGCTTATGGAAAATTGGCCCATTATTGCACATCTCTAGTAATAGGTTTGAAGCAAAACACAAGTTTGTGAAATTGTAAAAAACTCTTGATTATATTGTTTTATTTCTTGTTTATGAAATGTTTACTCAGTGTTGCAGAGCATTTTCATGCATATGTGGTTATGGATTGTGAGGGACATTGTTTTATTGTTAAAGTCAATGATTTGTATGAGTATAAGGCCTTTGCTCAACAAAATGCTTATGGACCAAACTTTGACATATATATTGTACCTCTGCACATTGATTTGAGCCATATCATGGCAAATGTTAATAAAAAAAGAAAAGTAATTAATTTGCTGTGGTTTGTTTAATATGTTTATTTTGATAAATATATGGCTCTAGAAACTAATTAATTACTCCAATAGAGTTAATTATGAATCACTGATGGAGTTAATGATACACTCCAATAGAGTTAATTTTAACTCTGATAGAGTTAATTATGAAACACTAGGCTAGTGTTAATACGGCAACACTATGGCAAGTGTTATTTTAACACTGATGAGTGAGGATTATATAAACTCTGGAATAGTGTTAAAATTAACACCCATAGAGTAAAATTAACACTGGCCGATTTACTGTGCAGCGAAACCCAAAGCGGCCAAGCCTAAAGCTGCTAAGCCCAAAAAGGCTGCACCCAAGAAGAAGTAAATTTAAAGTTTACTTGATTACACAAAGGCTCTTTTAAGAGCCACCCAAAAGTTCTTTGAATGCGTTTATTCCATCAGAATCTGCTGGTTGGCTACATATATTTTACTTATTGTAACTTCCACAATATGTGCCACAGTGAGTGGTCCTTTTCCTAAAAAAGTAGTTGTTTCCCATCATGATACAAACATGATACATCATGATTCTTGAATTTCCCCTGGGGATCAATAAAGTATCTATCTACAAAATATCCCAAATGTCGCAACACACAACCATAAGGCAGTTTGTCACATTGTAACAGTAACAAATGTATCACAAAGTACCCAAAACCTTGCAACACACAACCACTTCAGCTTGTTATAATGTGCCAGTAAACACAAGGAGCTTAGATGGTTTACTGTGGATAAATAAACCCCTTCGGCACTTTCTTTTAACTAAACGGGGATTGTTTGTGGTAGCGCTGAAAGGTAAGCTATATGCGCCAAATAGAACTCAAATTGAGATAGCACAGCGAACTACACGCTGATTGGCTATCAGCATTGCGTTCTCAGCCAATGAGGAACTGACTTGCCCCGCCCTGGTGTGCTATATTATAGATGGCTTGTAATGTATCACCATTCGTCCATTGAGACAAGCGCCGAACAAAGATATCATGAGCGGTAGAGGTAAAACCGGTGGAAAGGCCAGAGCCAAGGCCAAGACTCGTTCATCCAGGGCTGGACTTCAGTTCCCTGTTGGCCGTGTGCACAGGCTGCTGCGTAAGGGCAACTATGCCCAGCGTGTCGGCGCTGGTGCACCGGTATACTTGGCCGCTGTCCTAGAGTACCTGACAGCTGAGATCCTGGAGTTGGCCGGTAACGCTGCCCGCGACAACAAGAAGACGCGTATCATTCCCCGCCATCTGCAACTGGCTGTGCGTAACGATGAGGAGTTGAACAAGCTGCTCGGTGGAGTGACCATCGCTCAGGGTGGTGTGTTGCCCAACATCCAGGCCGTGCTGCTACCCAAGAAGACCGAGAAGTCCAAGTAAACCTGCTCCCTCCGACTAAAAAGACAAAGGCTCTTTTAAGAGCCACCCAAATACTTTTAAAAGTGATGTATTTCCAAGTTGACTACCATGTAATCTGAAATGTCAAAATTTTAGAAATACGAGTCCTTCAGAATTAATAGCTGACCACTCTTTTTCCCTACCCTAAAATATCAACCACAAAGGTACTGTCCTACTCCAGCAGATTTACACAAGACAATTGTTGAATAATAAATAAAAAAATATTTATCAAATCAAAATGACGGTCATTGCACGGGACACAGCGAAAGGATTCGCAGGTGCATTTAATAAATGTATTCAAACCGAGCCACCCACCCACACACATTCTCGCCCACCTACCCACGTTCCACACACGTGCACGCACATGGATGTACATAACAGAAGTAAGTAGTGCAATATAGTAAATACAAGGTATCCAAATATGACGACGCCCTGCCATTTAGACACATTATTTCAACTATAAAAAAAAACATCAATGATAATGTTAAACGTATTTGAAGACCCTCAGGTATTTGTGGTTGTGCACGCTAACTGACATGTTATTTTTTATGTCAAATTTTAATGTTTTTTTCATTTGCACTGATAGAGGCAATGTTTAAGTGTATTTATTTTTACTTTACATTAAACGTGTTTTGTGTATAGTGAATCAACACAATGATCGAGGCCATTTTAGAGGGTGGGCTTTGTATTTTGAATTTCAGGCGCCACTCGGAGGGAACTAGGAAGACCAATCAGCGGAGACCAACCCCCTGACGTACACAGGGGGCAGGCTAAGATTGTAGGCCATATATACCCACGTTCCGCAATTGTGTTTATACCCTTCAAACCTGAGAAATACGTAGCAATGGCCAGGACCAAGCAGACAGCCCGTAAATCCACCGGAGGCAAAGCTCCAAGGAAGCAGCTCGCCACCAAGGCTGCGCGTAAAAGCGCACCAGCGACCGGTGGCGTGAAGAAGCCTCACCGTTACAGGCCGGGAACCGTGGCTCTGAGAGAGATCCGTCGTTATCAGAAGTCCACTGAGCTGCTGATTCGCAAGCTGCCCTTTCAGCGCCTGGTCAGAGAAATCGCCCAGGATTTCAAAACTGATCTGCGCTTCCAGAGCTCTGCTGTCATGGCTCTTCAGGAGGCCAGCGAGGCTTATCTGGTCGGTTTGTTCGAGGACACCAACCTGTGCGCTATCCACGCCAAGAGGGTCACCATCATGCCCAAGGACATCCAGCTGGCTCGTCGTATCCGTGGGGAGCGTGCTTAAATTAAATCAGAACCTGAAAGTGTAAAGGCTCTTTTAAGAGCCACCCAAATATTCAACAAAGCTATTTTCCGAAAACTGCATAAAGGTATTCAGTGTTCATTACCAGCAATGGTCTGGTAATAAACCCCACTCATGATGTGTACAGTTAGCAAGTTGAACATTGCACACTGGTTTTGTGTTTCGAATTAAATAGACAGGTCTCTTCCGTATAAATAGATAGTAGGTAAATGAGAACAGCCCAACCATGTTTCCTAGCTCTTATAAAGATTGTTAGTTACAATGTGTTGATGGGCCCAGTTTCACAACAAAAAGCCTCATACGAAACCGGTTTCTCCAATGAAACTACACGATTAGAGGGATTTTTTTCATTTGCCACTACGTGTAATTGTTAGCCTAGAAATCTAGACGCGCCCCTAGCGGCAGCAGGCTAGTCTAGCAACTCCCCGTTGGCTTGTGAGCTCCAGAAATCGAAACTTAATCAGGACATTGAAATCGTGTATAGAGTCGTTTGGTGGGCTTAACATAATGATTGATGGCAGAGTTGCAACGGTTTGGCTTGAATTCCCCTGCTACTTGAAAACAAATATCCTATTGCGTGCAGAGGGAATTTAAAAGACAACTGATTATCCCGGCCCTCGGACTGAGCACTGCGAACGATGAGTGCCCAGACCCTACATTTTAATGTGGGTCTGACTCGCCAGGCTATGTAATTGTACCACTAAATACAAAAGATGAGTGGGCAACCTCGGAAATACACATACTGCGCTGCCAGTAAACGATTTTGAAGCGTAAATATGTCTTTCTAAAATAAAGACTGAGAGTACAAGTATCAATTTCATTTCATTATATTGGAATTACTTTCCAAAGTAAATGTGAGTGGCTCTTAAAAGAGCCGTTGGATTGAACCGAGTTTATAATTCGGCTTTACTTAGAGCTGGTGTACTTGGTGACGGCCTTGGTTCCCTCGGACACGGCGTGCTTGGCCAGCTCACCGGGGAGGAGCAGACGCACTGCGGTCTGAATCTCCCTGGAAGAGATGGTGGACCTCTTGTTGTAGTGAGCCAAGCGGGAAGCCTCTCCAGCGATGCGCTCGAAGATGTCGTTCACGAACGAGTTCATGATGCCCATCGCCTTGGAGGAGATACCGGTGTCGGGGTGGACCTGCTTCAGGACCTTGTACACGTAGATGGCATAACTCTCCTTCCTGGTCTTTCTGCGCTTCTTTCCTCCCTTTCCCGTCGTTTTAGTTACAGCTTTCTTTGAGCCCTTCTTGGGCGCTGGCTTTGCTGGATCAGGCATTGTAATTTCTCGAAAACAGCAAATCGTAAAAGTGTGAAGCTAATGAAGTTGTCTGATATATATTCCGGTTTCTATGTAAATTTTAGCCTAGATCGCTAGACACACCCACGACCAGAATGCCCTTTCATAACGCTCCAAAACCAAATACCCAAACATGATTGGTCATTTTGTATCGAAGGGGGCAGTCATTGTGAGAAGGCTAGCACCACCCACAGAACATCAGTTGTAGCACACCGCCTTCCTTTGTTTACTTTGCCGTAATTTTCATGTTGAGGAAGGGAATCCTTCGAAATCTATGCCAAAGTTTCGCATTAAGCGTTATAATACTTGATTGCAAGTTTCCTCAGTCACTTTGGCGCATTTGTCGAATCATTAACGTTTGCGTAACAAAACTGACCTTTTATTTTTTAAAGGTCTGTTATTTCATGGATCCAGGATATGCATCCTGATAAAAGTTCCCTTGGCCTTTTGAATTTAAAAAAGCCCCACATCATCACATACCCATCACCATACTTAGGGATTGGCATGGTGTTAAGATCAATTCCCAAAATATTTCTTTTTTTTTTAAATCCTTTGTTTAGTCAACGTTAGCATGGGGGTGAATACTTTTGCAAGGCACTGTATGTGAGAGGACAATGATACGAGGTGGGGGGGAAGAGTAAGAACCAAAAAAATGCCAAGAGTGAAGCAAAGTAGTAATTTCTGATCAATTGTGAGCTACTATGATATAACATGTTTTCTTTCATCAAAAGACAATGACGGAAAATATGACATTTGTTTTGAGATGAAAAATGTACTTTTCCCTGAGAACTACATGTTTGAACAATGTGTCTTCTATTTTATGATGCATTGTTTACTGACTGCTTGATAGTGTATATCATTTTGATCGCTGTGTTTATTTGAGAGCAGTGTTTGGTTTTGAGCTCTGGTAAATCTGTTTTAGGCGAAAGTTTGATTTTGAGCAGAGGCAAAACTGATTTGAGGTGAAAGTTTCAATTTGCAAGGAGTCAGAGGTTTTGTATAGTGCTTACAGTTTTTTCTGAATGCTTAAACACAACTGTGATTCTTATAGCACAATTCCTAAAACTATAAATACTTATAGCAAAACCATTCACTGAGTTCGCAAAACTAAAAGCACAAACACTGCTTTGCACACAGTTTGCAATTTTGTAACACACACTTTGCACAACTGTAGGCACAATTCACTGCACAGCACTCTTTTTGCGGAACTGTAAACACAACTCATGCTTTACACTCAATTTCCAAATGATCAACACACTCCTAGCAAATCTATACACATGTATGGCTATTATTTTCACTATTTTGCCAAGTCTCTGGCACACTTTCTCATGTGAAAACTGTTTTAGATAATTAGTTCACTTTGCAATCAGCCAAAGCACTATAAATAAGCCACAGGTAATGTACAATGGGTACAATAGAGGGAGCAGGAAGAGTGAGAAAAGTAAGAATTAGAGGAGGCTGAAGAATAGGACGTGGAGGTGAAGAAGTAGGAGGAAGAAGAGGAGGAAGAAGAGGAGGAAGAAGAGGAGGAAGAGGATGCAGAGGTGAAGAAGTGAGAGGGAGAGAATGACAAGGACAAGGAGGTGAAGTTAGAGGAAGAGGACAAGAAGGAGCAAGAGGAGGACGAGGAGGGGGAAGAGGAAGGGTAAGAAGAGTAAGAAATAGCCCTTTACAGGCAAAAAAATCAGTCTACATGTGGGGATATTGTCATGTCAGGCCTGGATACGGCATTCCAGAATATATTTTCCCCGGTGTCTTGGACTAGGACATTGCATGTGATGTAGATGAAATTTTGAGAGAGACAACCCGACAACCCGACTTGGAAAAACCCACTTGTGTTTGTTTTGATGTGTGTAAATAAACACCAACACTTGAAGTTTGGATGTATGTTTACAGAACTGTGACAAAAGTATGACCTCAAACTGACATAGTCTACCTTGTGCACAGAGAAAGCAAAAGCCAGATGTGTTTTTTATTCATACCATCAGTGTGTTGTTGGCACATTGTGTGCTTATATTGTGATGGCTTGTGTTTACTGTTAGATACGAAAATACCATTTTTACGAAGGTGTGAAGAGTTAAGCAAGGTGTGTTAGCTTTTGCAAGAGAACTACAATGTTTTGTTGATTGGGTGAGAGGTTTTGCCATTTGTGTGTAAAGTTTTGCAAAAAAAGCCATGGTTACAAAAAATGTGCTTAAGCAATCAGAAAAAAAACTGTTAATATGAGGTTGTGTTTAACGTTTTAGGAAAATTGAGCAAAGGTTTCAGAAATTGTGTTTTAGCAATTGAGGAAAATCTGTAAACTTATTATGGCAACTAGGTCAAACATCATACATGTTTTTTTCACTTTCTTTACGATTCCTTATGTGAATAGCTGAGCGTTACCTTTACTCATGTCTTATTTTTGACAGTTACAGTAGAAGTTCTAAGCGCCATGAAGTACAACATTACCAATAAAACACATCTCACTAACATGGAATAGAAGTCTCTATAATGAATTGGGTGGCTCTTAAAAGAGCCTTTAGGTCCAAGTCGATGAAGATCTGATATTTAACCACCAAAGCCGTACAGAGTGCGACCCTGGCGTTTCAGAGCATAGACGACGTCCATGGCGGTCACGGTCTTTCTCTTGGCGTGCTCGGTGTAGGTGACTGCATCACGGATCACATTCTCCAGGAAAACCTTCAGCACACCACGAGTCTCCTCGTAGATGAGACCAGATATACGCTTCACACCACCACGACGAGCCAGGCGGCGGATAGCGGGCTTGGTAATTCCCTGGATGTTATCACGGAGAACCTTGCGGTGACGCTTTGCGCCTCCCTTCCCAAGACCTTTACCTCCTTTACCTCTACCAGACATTTTGATTCTTCGTTAAACTACCGAAAGTTACACGAATGTGAGGCAAATGTGTGTGGCAGCTCGTACTAATTTCCACAAGGAGGACGTCGTTGAAAACCACCAAGAACTGGCCTTTCTTTGTCCCTCCTTTTCCCTGAATGGGCACTGCGCGCGCTTTTAGGCGAATACGTCACCAAAAAACGCCCACATCTGAGCTTCATTCAAAAATGCAAGCAATATTGAAACTAAAAATAGTGATTTTTGCCAAATAATGTGTATGTATTCATAGGCCTATAGACCCTTTCCACTGCAGAAACACTCCTAATCGTTAGGCAATTATGGAGGCACATAACAAATAATTGAGCTGATGGTAACTTGTCTACTGAAAATCCTCTATAGGACCAGATTGAGAGTAGGCTATCTATTCGTAGGCCTATACCAGAGACTTTCTAATGAGACAGCACTCAAAAAACCCTCCATAGAAATGCATGGGGTTAGTTTGTAACGCCAATTTGGCAGTTGTCTACACATATCACACCCCTTCCGCGGCAAAACGTCGACATGTTAATACATTGAGCCAATTATGTGCTGTAGCCTATTGTGAATACAGTGAATCAACAATGTGGTGTGTTGTGAAGACATCGTGCCAATCATGTGCCATCTCGCCGCTGGAGCAAGATTGTTGTCGTGAAGCCTTACGCATGCTCATTTCTGCCGAAATAGATGCCCAAAGCACTTTTTTTTTAAGTGCCCAAGGGTCACCCCCTTTTGCCCTTGAATTTGGGCCTGTGAGGTACTAAAGCCAGATACTTTCTAATGAGGAGACACAGCACTCAAAAATTCCTCGATAGAAATGCATGGGGATAGTTTGTATGGCAGTTGTCTAGGCATATCACACCTCTTCTGCAGCAAAACGTCGACTTGTGAATAGATTGAGCCAATCATGTGCTATGTTGTGAATACATTGAGCCAATAATGTGGTGTGTTGTGAAGACATGTGCCAATCATGTGTTGTGATCTCACTGCTGGAGCAAGATTGGTGTCGTGAAGCCTTGCGCACGCGCATTTCTGCCGAAACGGATGCCAGATGAGTGCCCAAAAAGCGTTGTGGCAATCATGGCTGCCGAGTGGAGGGACTTGCCTAAAAGGACTTTGGTTCCACTCACATCCATCTGGGATCGCTTCCATTGGGAGTGATTTCGGCACCAGATTTTATGGTAGAGCCAATCAGGACGCAGGGTGGGAGTTTCATAGATGTGACATAGCGGAGAAGCGACAGTCACGCTGGTTTGGCGTCTTGAAGGCGGATCCGCCTAGGAGTATACTGCTGTGTGGGTGCCGCTGGCGCGATATCACTTGGCACCAGCAGCTCTTGCGTTAGCCTATTGCACACAACCTTTTTGACACCTAATTGTTTATCGTATTATCATATGAAAAGTTTGCCTAGCCTATCCTCCAGTGCACCTGGCTGTCTATTATTCTGTACTACTGGCACACATTAGCACCTGTAACTGGGTCATCCTTCAACATTCCATAGTGCATGGCAGCAGTTATCAGATGAATAGGCTATATATTATCCTCCAGTGCACCTGGCTATTCTACACCACTGTGGCACATTAGCACCTGTAACTGGGTCATCCTTCAACATTCCATAGTGTATGGCAGCAGTTATCAGATTAGCCTATCCTCCAGTGCACCTGGCTGTCTTCTATATTGGGACATTAGCACCTGTAACTGGGTCAGCCTTCTACATAGTGGCTGGCAGCAGTTATCAAATGAATAGGAGTTATTATAATAAATAACTACTTTACAAACAGCTATTTTATAACAAACATGTAGGCCTGGGCCAGCCTTCAACATTGGCAGCAGTTATCATATAGGCTAGTATCATCCAGTGCTGACTGTCTACACCACTGACACATGTAACTCTAATTAGCTCCTGTAACTGGATCAGCCATAGTGTATGGTGTAGGCTTATCTGTAATTTTCACGATAGAGACAAATATTTTGCGTATGGCGTATCGGTATGTTTTAGGCCTACAACTAAATAGATTTGTTTCCTTAGTTAGGCTATTTCAACTATTTCAACCGTCTTTGACCACAACAAAATATCAGACAGCGCTTTTATAAAACAGCCGTTTATTCAAATAATATAAGATAGCAATACATTTGGCTATAAAACCTAAAACAATAGTATTGAATGTAAACAAAGTAAACAAGTACGATGAAGTGGGCTAAAGAAGCAATAAGGTGCAATAAAATGAGCACAACATTCATCGAGGGTGCTGCTGGGTGTGCTCAAACACTGTCTGATACAGTGTGTGCTTCAGCTGATTAAGCACCAGCGGATCGACCTGCTCCATCATGTGCCCAAGTACATTTAAAAAGCACCCCGTAGGCGACGACGATGACACATGCGGCCCCAAAGACTTGTCCTGATACTCCCTGAATTGACCCAACTTCCGCCTCGCGATCTGGAGCAGCTGTGGTGTCACCACAGACTCGTCGCGTGCCATCCATCTCTTCTTCCTTCTTGGGCTACACGGAGAGATGGGTGATGCGAATGCCGCAGAAGTCGGAACGGTGGTGATGGGGGAAAGTGGAATGGAGAGAGGTGTCGAGGTCGACCGGCACGGTGACGAGGACCGCACTGATTCGGCATCTGTGTCGCGGGCTTCTGTATCTGATGGACCGCACTGTTGCGGAGGTGCTGGGCCGCACCTCTGTGAAGCCTCGGCTGCTTTGGTGCACTTCTGGATTTATGTAAATAGAACAACGTTAGCATCCAGCGTCAAACGCAAGTTACGCAACAATCGCGTTTTGCAGACTTTAATTCCAATACTAGGCTACATTTTAGGCTTTAGACAAATTCTGGCATGAGAAAACGATTAGGCTACGATTTAACTACAGCTGATCGAACCAGCACGAGGGAAAAAAAACAAACTGCTCCAACTGATTAAACCAAGAATAGCGAAAGCAAAGATGTTCTGCTTACCTGTGCATCATTTGCCTCTGTCGCCCTGGGTCTCACAAAATTGTTCAGCCATCCCAGTTCCTGCAGGATTGGCGCAGGCCTGCGTCCGGCAGCACCACCACTGCTTGCCAGTGCCTGTGACCTCTTCTTCGCTTTCCCAAAGCGGTCCCGGAGGTTCTTCCACACCTTTCTGCACCGGGCTTCATCCTTTCCCAATGTCATGGCGATTTCTCGCCATGAATCCTGGCACCTCTGGACATCTCTGTGTTCCTTCAGGGCAGGATCATAGAGATGCCTGCGGAGGCGCACTTGCTCGGCAAGCTTGCACTCGACGTTGTCCATGTCTTTTCGTTTCCGCTCTGTCGCGCGCCGATCACAAAAAGGACTGGTGCAAATCCCCTGGACGCGCGGCACTTTAAAATGTCGCGCGCCGGCGATATCGACGTCACACTCCCGGCCGGGAACCTGAAGGCGTGAAGGGTTTTGGAGTAGGGTGTGTGTGTGTGTGTGTGTGTTTGTGCCTAAACAGTCCACAGCCAAAAAACTGAATGACTTCGTTCCGGTTGCACTGACACCAAAGATCCTTGATTACTAGCAAGATAGAGCAACGTAATTCGTTACTATGGGAGCAAAACGGGACAGTTCCGGTCTACATAAGTGGGAGTGTCACCCTACGTCACTAAATAAACTTTCTCTCTTAATAAGCAATAACAACAGATAAACATAATTGTGTTCACAGTATTATTGTCCATAATCATGTATGATACCAATGAATCATTCTTAAGGACATGATATGAATAATTTAATTAGTCATGTGAACCGAGCTAGCTAGCTAGCTAACGCTAGCTTAAAATGCTATACAAGTGGATGGTAGTAGCTATGGCAATACAGCTATGCGCTAACAAGTGACTAGTAGTTGAAGGACTTCGCTTAAACTTAATATACTGTTGCAAATTCGCTTGAGTATAAACTATCCACTTTAACTAATGTCAGTAGTGTTATTCAGCTAGTTGTCATTTCAAAGAAATTACACTTCTCCGTTTAAAATGTTACCTTAGCTAAGAGGCTAGCTAGCATGATAACAACCGGACAGTAACTGGCAGCAGCATGGTCTAATATTAAGTTATTTTATTACAAATCCGAACACTAAAAAATTACACTATTAGGCTTGAAATGATCCCAAACACTTACAGATTATGACACAATTTTCCAAATAACCCTCAACAAATCCAGAAAGACAAAATGACCAATTTATTGGTAAAATTCCACAAGTCTCCATTGACATTAGTGCAGCAAGGGCTTACTCTGGTCTGCATAAAGGGGGATTTCCCCCCCTCCCCCTTGCAATAATCGAACGCGGAAATTGTCGAACGTTTGCGCCTCTCGCTCCGCTTGAACCCTCTCTGCTGACACCCTTTATTGCAGAATGTTTTGAGAGGCTGGTCCTGAAATCATGTCTGCCTGCTACACTGGACCCGTATCAATTTGCCTACCGATGCAACAGATCAACAGAGGATGTCATCTCCACAGCGCTCCATCTGGCACTCACCCACCTGGACAGTCCCAATACATATGTTAGACTGCTGTTTATTGACTTCAGTTCAGCATTCAGCACTGTAATCCCCTCCAAGCTGATCTCCAAGCTCAGCCAGCTTGGCATCAGCAACTCACTCTGCAGCTGGATTATGGACTTCCTTACAGACCCACTGTTAAATTAGGAAGTCTCTTCTCCTCCACCATCACCCTGAACACTGGCGTGCCGTAGGGCTGTGTGTCGAGCCCTTTGCTCTACCCCCTCTTCACCCACGACTGCGCCCCTGTTTATGGCTCCAATGCTATAATCAAGTTACACCACAGTGGTGGGCCTGATCAGAGAAGAGGATGAAACAGCATAGAGATGATCGGTTCAGCACCTAGCTTTGTGGTGCAAAGACAATAACCTGGCACTCAATAACCAGAAGACCAAGGAGATCATTGGGGCACACATCCCTCTCCACATCAGCGGTGCTGAGGTGGAATGTCTGTCTAGCTTTAATTTCCATGGGGTCCACATCACTGAAAATCTTTCTGGGTCTCTCAACTCTTCCAGTCTGGTGAAGAAGGCACATCAGCGCCTTCACTTTTTACGAACCCTGAAGAAAGCACACTTAGGATCCT
Source organism: Alosa sapidissima (assembly GCF_018492685.1). Taxonomy (NCBI): domain Eukaryota; kingdom Metazoa; phylum Chordata; class Actinopteri; order Clupeiformes; family Clupeidae; genus Alosa; species Alosa sapidissima. The sequence goes on from NC_055965.1 coordinate 29,080,994, forward strand.
AACAGACTTCTACCGTTGTACCATTGAGAGCATACTCACTAACTGCATCTCTGTATGGTACGGCAACTGCAACACTGCTGATCACAAGGCAATACAAAGAGCAGTGGAATCTGCACAAAGGACTATTGGCTCTCAACTCCTCTCCATCCATGACACATATCATAAATGCTGTGCAAACAAAGCCAAATCCATTGTCAAGGATGCACCCACCCAAACCATGGTCTTTTCAGTCTACTCCCATCGAGCAGGCGATACAGGAGCCTGCGCTTCAAAACTATGTACAGGAGCCTGCGCTTCCGCACCAGAGGCTGTAGCAGTGCTGAACAAAACTACACCTCCTGCATAGTATTTGCACTTTAGCTGTTACTAGTTTACCTGTTTACTTTTTTACTACTGCACTGTTTACCTGTTTACATTGACTGCATTGCACTGCTTACCTGTTTACATTACTCCTACACTGTTTCACCTATGACTTTGCACTGCTAATACCCCATACTATACATTATATATATGAATTTCACATTTCAAATTTCACATTTCATCTTTTGGCATTTTTGGAAGCCCATAACGTCTGTTCTAATAGTGGTAGAAGGCTGGAAACTGGTGTGGTAGTTCATTGGAGCCTGTGTTACACAATTGGAGGCAGGAAATGGAGGCAGAATCAACATTCCTTACTGTTTGGGTGAGAGGTGGGTCTCCAAAGTCCTAAAAAATGTTGACGGCATGTGTGATTTTTCACTTTTTGGGTGGCCCTAGCACCACAATTAATGATCATATTCATTCTAAATAGGATTATTTGTTATATGTGGGAACCTTGCTCTTGCCAAAATTAATTTCAAGGGTGGTACCACTGGTGGGGGTTTTATTGGGGTCCAAAAACCCTCTCCGGCAGGGGTGACTCTTTTGGAACCCCATATTTGGACCCCAAAATTACCATACTTGATGATACTAATAGGATTTATACCAGATAAAGATACATATTTGTTCTTTCTTTTAATGAAATAAAACCTTTGACTATCAGATCAGGGAGAATTTAGTGATGATGAAGCATGAAATAGTGGAAATAACTTAGTATTATGTTCAGTGATGGCAAACAATTAAATGACCATAAGTGACAATGCACAAATTATCAAAACTTCATCAAGTTACTTAAAAATAAAAATAGCCTTTTTGTTTTACTTTAGTTGTTTATGTTACATGTGTGTTATAATTTACATATAAATGTAAGATTAATCACAATCATAAAACAATAACTAATGTATTTATTTATCTATGGGAGCCTACCCCCCCAGAAATTGGTTAGTTGCGGCCCTGATTGTTGGATATGAAAGTCCACAGAGAACAAATGAACAAAAATAGTAATGCTATGTAGGCTAAATTATATATCTTTAAGTTTAGTCTGATGCAAATTATGTCCAAAATGTTCAAAACGTTTCAATATTTTTAAATAAGGTTTAAAAATATATAGTTCCATAATAGAGGCGTCCGCTAAATTAAACATAGGCCTACATGTAAATTACGCTGACAACCCATGGCATCTCCAGAATTGTGGTCATTGGTTCAGGTTGTTGCTAGGGTGCCTACGAGTAGGCCTACGATCCACCAATGACATGCACGCATCTCTCTTTTTTTTTTTGAGTGCGTTGCTAAGAGAGACAGAAAACAGTAGACTTCACTGACGGGAAACAGTTGCATTGCAAGGCAATCTACGTGGCATCAGGTGATTGTTTTTCCCTTTTCAGTTACAAAGTTGCATGTGTCGGTATGTGGATATAGGCTACTATTTTGTTCTTGTGGTTTGTTGAGGCATTAACATAGCCTATTCGTAGTAGGCTACGATTTCTCCTCGAAATGAAATGCCTGTTGTTGAAAGATGTCACTAACTTAATTAGATGTAAGCTAGCCTAGCTTATCTATATGTGTTGCTGCGTGGACTAAGTTACTCGCCCAAGGTTTCTGTTGAATTCGTTTAATCTAAGCCTGCTTGCAGGCATATCCATGCGCTCTTTTTTCAGTTGTGTTAGTAAGTAAGGGGGTCTCCGTTGACAAACATGACCGCAGGCAGCATCACCGTGCCGCTCATCATTCCGATCCGGGTGCCGCCGCCGGGAAAAGCCAAACATGAGATAGACACTGCCACACCCGTCGAGATCAAATCAGGTAACTTGCATGCATCACGTTACTTCCCAACGCAATGGTTCAAGCTTAAAATTAATAGGTTACAACAGCACAAGTGTGTAACGAGAATGGAAATAATTTGCAGTGCAGGTCCTGTGTAGCTATTGCACCACTTGAGCATTACTGCACATGATACATCATACCTCATATCATGGAAATTGTGCATTTTATGATCAAAAACATCACCTTTCTGCCAGTGTTAGTATAGGCTACCCTAAAGGCTATACCAATAATATTTTTTAATACTCTCTCTCTCTCTATCCCCCCTTCTCTTGAAGACACCTGTGACATTAGTGTGTACATAATACATATCTAGAGTAGGTCTATATTTTTAATACTCTCTCTCTCTCTCTCTCTCCCCCCTTCTCTTGAAGACACCTGTGACGTTAGTGTGTACATAATACAAATCTAGAGTAGGTATATATTTTTTTAATATTATCTCTCTCTCTCTCTCCCCCCTTCTCTTGAAGACACCTGTGATGTAAGTGTGTACTTCACTCTGGACGGCACTAAACCGGACCTGAGCAGGAGGAGACCAGGGCTCGGGGAGGGCAGCACCCTCAGGTACACCTCACCTGTCTGCTTACCAGCAGGGAAGGTGACCGTAAAGGCCTTGGCCGTCAGAAGGTGAGAAGAACAGGGTCTGGGCTGTGGGAGGGTTGTTAGAGAGAGAGAGAGAGAGTAAACAAAACAATCTGTTAATGACTGAGGCCTTCAGCAACATGCAATTTAAAGCCCAACAACTGTCTAGAAATAAATGAAAGAACTATGGATGTATGTGTTTGACAGACTGTGTGATGAGTCATTGTTTATGTATCTCCTAGTGATGGCAGGGAGAGTGCTGTTGTCACCAAGGTCTTCCTGGTAGAACCCGCCATCCATGGAGAGAAGAAGGACGACACCGAGACCAAGCCGGGCGACGAACCGGACGCAACTCTCCTGGCCACCACTGTCGAGAACGGTTCTGGGGACGTTCCAAGTAGGCCCGACACCATGGGGTTTTGTTGCGTTCAGTTAGGGATTTTTCTGTTCTGTATTACACCACAAGGCGGCGCTGTGAGACAGAACATGACAGAGCCGTAGATAAATCTCTATCAAATTTCTGGTGCAGTACCTAATATGAGTACACAAGTGCATTACAGTGTCTTTTGGTTGGTATGCCATGATGTAGTCTGGGACTACATCTTATTTTTTTCACTAAAACTATAACCATATCTGTCAGCACAATCAGATTTGATTGAACTTAAAAAGGGAGATAAGTAGCTATGTGATGCAATCTAGGAAAACCCTTCACATCGTGCACTCAGAAATCCTTGATTTTTGCTCTGTTTCAACCTTCCCTGGTGAAATTTCTGAATATGATACTCCCAAAATCTTGAATGTTGCTAGGATGGTATCAGAATCATAAGTTGGTAAATTTGCACCATGTGAAGGGTTTTCCCAAATCGCATCACATACGATCAAATGAGCAGGTAAATATTTTGACGTTACAGAATTTATTTATGACTTATGCATGAATTTAATAATAAAACTTAAAATAAGCATTATCCATTTCAAAATATGACCAGGAAGTCACTCTGTGTCAGGTAGAGTTTTTATTTATGGCTTCATGATGTCTGTGTTCCTCAGCAGCCATGAGGGTATCCAGTGGTGGCATCTGCAGAACCCCCTCCGGCCCCTCAGGCCCCCGGTTCCTCAGCCAGCGCCTGGGGAACCCGACTCCAACAAGGGGCGTATCCGACCCTCAACACACAAAGGTACTGACATGCTCCAGCTACTGAATCCTGTAGGCCTACCTACAGTTACCTAGCAACTTGTGTTTGTGTGTGGTGTGTGTGTGTGTGTGTGTGTTATGGTCTGTGACAACATAAAAAATATAATCAGAGTTGGCTGTCTTCTGTGTGTGCAGATTGTCAACCCAGCAGAGAGTCCTCTCAGAAACCTGACCAACACACACATGTCTAGAATTCAACGAGAGACTGACTTTCTCAGGTATGACTGGCAGAAGGAAACATGCAGAAACACAGAACACAGTGTTTCCCACAGAATTAAATTCTATTTGTGGTGGTAGGTTTGCAGAATTAACTTGAATGCAACCGTTTTTAACAAATTAGCGCAGTGTGGTTATGATGCTAACCAGATTTAAGCACAATTTAGTACAACCTGGAAAATCATTGTGTGGTGGTCAATTGATATTGTGGTGGGCCCCCACAAATAAGTCAATGTATGGGAAACACTGGAACATATGTATTTGCATTTTATGGGTTAAACAGTTATTGCTTCATTCTTTGTTAATTAATCTTTCTCACCTTCCTTTCCTGCTCTCTGTCTCTCTCTCTCTCTCTCTCTCTCTCTCTCTTTCTGCAGGTGTTCTTCTTGTCTAAGCCATCGTCCGTCGGACCCATTTGCTCGGTTCTGTTTGAACTGTGGGGCCACCGTACCCCCGGTGCCAGGGCAGAGACTCCCACCAACCGAGGGAGGACAGGTACAGAACCGAACCGCAAACAAACCAAGATGACCATTGCAATAGACGTTTCCACACACACACACAAACAACCTTGCAGGTATTTGTGTTTCTGTGTTTGTGTGTCATGTCAAACACTATTGTGTATTTGTGTGTGTGTGTCTGTGTGTGTGTGTGTGTGTGTGTGCATGTTTGTGTGTGCGTGCGCGTGTGTGTGTGCACGCGTCTGTGTGCGTGTTTCTCAGATGGCCGTGTGTGTGTCCTGTAAAGCGCTGGTTCCGGTGAACACCTCGTCCTGTGTGGTGTGTGAGACCCCCATGGCCCCTCAGCTCCAGCCCCAGGCCAGCCTCACACTGCAGGTGAACACCCCAACACTCTAACGCCCCAACACTCTAACGCCCCAACACTCTAACACCCCAACACTCTAACACCCCAGGCCAGCCTCACACTGCAGGTGAACACCCCAACACTATAACACCCTCAGGTCGGCCTCACAGTACAGGTGAACACCCTGTACACAACCCCCCAAAACTTAACATCTAACACTATCCATCTACCTATCTACCTATCTATCTATCTATCTATCACAATACTGAGATAGGACTTCTTCTAAAATTTCCCTCGTGACGAATTAAGTATCTATCTATCTATCTAGCTATCTATCTGTCTGTCTGTCTGTCTGTCTATCTATCTACCTATCTATCTATCTATCTATCTATCTATCTATCTATCTATCTATCTATCATGACCTGACTTTAACTGCATTCCTAGAGGCACAGTATACAACCACATGCTAATAGAAACTGTATCCACATGTGCCAGACTGCCTATTTACTTTTATGTCATAACCTCTCTTACGCTCTCTGATAGGACAAAGTAATCTGTCAGTCATGTGGGACAGGAAACCCGTCACACATCAACTGCTGTGTCACATGTGAGGCCCGCCTACCACAACCTGCCACAGTAAGGACATTAATGAACTAACTAACATATCAGAACATATTGAGAGAATACAAATAAAGTGTGTGTGTGCGTGTGTGTGTCTGTGTGCGTGTGTGTGTCTGTGTGTGTGCGTGTGTGTGCGTGCGTGCGTGTGTGTGTGTGTGTGTGTGTGTGTGTGTGCGTGTGCGTGTGTGTGTATGTGTGTGTGTGTGTGTGTGTGCGTGCGTGTGTGTGTATTTATATATGTGTGTGTGCGTGTGCGTGTGTGTCCACTGCAGCCAGTGTTCAGTGGCCTTAGTGCTCCTCCGCTGCCCTGCTCTGAGGGTAAGATGATCTCCTGCTCCAAGTGCCGACGCCTCAACCACTCAGACGCCCGCTACTGTGACTGGTGCGGCGCCAAGGTGGGTGCCAGTCAAACCTGCTCTCCTAAATCACAACAACAACAACAACAACAACAACACTAATAATAATGCACCTTCATCATTCCATCCACCTATTACCCATCTAACACACACTCACAGTAAAGTGTTTGTTTGTTTGTTTAATTTAAGGCCATTTCAGCAACTAAGGCTATTTAATGGCCAGAGCATTGTGTGTTATAGAAGCTTAAATACATTTTTTAAAGTCTATGCTAGTAAGAAATTCTAAAACCTTCCACAGTAATGTGAACTGTGCCCAGTGTGAGTACGCCCTTAAAAGTAACATACGGCTTTAAGTTCTCAGGCAGTACGCTGGAATTCAGGCATGCAAAACTTGACAATATTCTTTCACACAAACATACAGGTATTTGCAGGCGTTTTTTGGAACGGTAACCAGGTACGCCATGCTGTTGGAGGTGCAAACAAACGCTGCATCGCCATTTAAATCACATAGTAATGAGCTGGCTTAAGGGTTGTAAAAGTATTTTGTCGTGTTTAGTTGTATAATTACAGCACAGCTTTTATAGCTATCCATGTGTGTTCACTTCTGGCTCCTTGGCTATCAATTTGGTGACTATAACAGACTTTTGATGTCTTTAGAACACTAAACATATCAAATGTTGGGTGTCAAATGTTGAGTTACTCCAGTCTAGATTTTTTGATGTTAATCACTCCAATGTGTTTCTATGGTTTATCCAAAGTAAAGTGCCTGTTTTCAAAGTCAAGCAAAAATTCGATAATGTTTGCACCTCAAGTGGTCTGTGACGTATGTTTGTGTGAAAGAATAATACATATATTTGGATTGTGGTTTCCAAAAAAAAAAAGAAAAAAAAAAAATCGCCCACAGGTATCACTATACGAAACAAAACCCCTTAATATCACCCCTTATACATGATTTACTTTTGACATTACAACCCTTCTATAATTAAGTTTTTTTTTTTTTTTTTTTAAGTAGAAATGTGCATAGATTAAGGCCGATTAAGGATAAAAGCCTACTGAATTTACCCCTTAGCCTACTTTTTCAATGTCCCCTTATTTTTCCCATTTAATTACGGTATCCCTGAATTAACACCTCAAAATAAAATTAAGATATACTTAAATACAATTAAGATGTACTTAAATTGTCCTTAATTACCCCCTTAGTCACGACAAATATAGGGAACTACTTGACACTTTAAATGTGATATGTCCTGAATATGTGACGAGTGACTTGAAGAGAAGGATTTATTCCTATAGGTGACTGAATACATTGCCTCACTGTGATTGGACGGATTTGTGACGTAATCAATCAGGTTTCCGTAGTGTAGTGGTTATCACGTTCGCCTAACACGCGAAAGGTCCCCGGTTCGAGACCGGGCGGAAACAGTTTTTATTCGTTTTACCGTTGAAAAGCACCAAAAATATTATTTGTTCATCGGCTCTGAGGTAACCTACACGGATTTGCACAGATTTAAAGCTATCACTTAAATTCCTGTGTTGTCCCTGACAATCCATGCCTCCTTTTTCAACACAGACTGACACACGCGACGAACGTTCGCATTTCTAGATCTCGTTTCTTTCTCCCTTCACTATCTTGATAACAAAACGCTAGGAGAGTTTCCATATGAAATGTAGACCTATACATTTATAAAATCTGTATATAGTCCCTCTCTATCTTCAAAAAACTCCTGAAGACCCAGGAGTCCCAGAAGCAACTTATTATCACCTGACTTGACTACACTTGACTGTATGGAAATGGGATTGCACTCACTGATGTATGCTACTAGCTTGTGAGTCGCTTTGGTTAAAAGGCGTCAGCCAAATGTAATGTAAAAATATCACGTGTGTAAGACTTACTAGGCTTTAAATCTTCAAGTAGGTATGTCGTTAACAGCTATTTCCACGAACTGAAATTCTAGTAGACCTAACAGTGTAGCCTAGCCTAGCCTAGAATGTTCTCTGTTTTGACCGGCCGACCGGCATGTGGTGTCTTTCCTGCATCCTCATTGGACAATTTCGATTAAGGGTCGATAATTCCAACGATTTGATTGGATGAATTTCCCACAGAGAAGAACAGGTTTCCGTAGTGTAGTGGTTATCACGTTCGCCTCACACGCGAAAGGTCCCCGGTTCGAAACCGGGCGGAAACAGATTTTACGCTTTTAATACAGTAGTCAACACTACACATCTGGTCAAAATGAAGTTTGACCAGATGTGTATGGTGTACCGAGCGCATAGGCTTCTGAGTCGTCAAATAGGCCTACTGGTGCTGCTAATTTATGATTAACAAGGCAGCGCGGAAGTTCAAATTGTCAACACTAATTTGCGAGTAGATGTTTCGGTTTGCTGGTTTAGCCTTGTGCACACAAACAGGCGACTGTACAACACTCTGTACCGAGAATGCAATGGCAAATTAGGCAGTAGGGCTATATACATGATGGACATACATACTAGCCTATCCTATTACGTCTGCCGTAAGACATGACGACACATAACACGAACAACGTGATGTTTGATCATATGTGTGGATTGTTTTTTTTTTGTTTTGTTTTGCTTTTTGTGTCCCCACTTTTCTGTCATAGCCAGGCCATGTGGCGCGGTACCTGACGTGTTCCCGTTGCGGGTCCAGCTCGCACCCCTATGCGAGCTTCTGCGGCCGCTGTGGCGTGTTCCTGGAGGGGCCTCACCGGGTGCAGTCCCGCTGCAGCTCAGCAGGGGGAGCCCCGCAACAAGAGGTTGGGGCATGTGTGACCGACCGTGCAGAAAAACAATGCAATGCAGAATGCTTAACCCTTAGGGGAAAATCGTATAGATCTATTGTAGATATGAAGATATATATGAAGAGTTTGGTTCCAAAACGCTATATCTCCATTTTTAAAAACATTAATACTTTTTGTTATTTAATTATGTATTGCAGGTAATGTCATAGCAACGGCAGTTTTGGTGTTTTGATTGAGTAAAGAACAGTAACTCAATTACAGTTGCAATGAAATTGGGCTACCTGGAAAAAAACGTGTAGAAAAATGATTTACGAAAATTAATTGAAATGGACATATAGCGTTTTGAAACCAAACTCTTCATAACGTATTGCTCTGTAATACCTCTGCAATGCTTCCCCTCTATAGTGTTCCTATATAGTCCTTATCTGTACTGTATAGTTGAAGTACTTACATAACATGTCCCAAAATACTACAGATTCCTATAATATGCTATTCCAATTATTATTATTTTTTGTTAATTATGTTTTGTCCGAAAATACTTTATAATTCACGTCACACTTCAGTACTCAAATTTGTCTCCCAGTGACCCATGACCCCTCCTGCTCTCCTCCGACCTCCTTTTCCATCTTCCAAAAACTCTTTCATTCAGTCACTACTCCACTGTCATGTTATAACCATCTCTCTATCTCTGACATGATTGACCTCGATTCTGATTGGCCTAATTCTGATTGGCCTGATTCTGATTGACCTTGATTCTGATTGGCGTGATTCTGATTGGCCTGATTCTGATTGACCTCAGTTCTGATTGGCCTGATTCAGTCTCCTGACCTACCCCTGACCTTTGATCCCTTCTCCTCCCCGTGTTTTCCATCTTCCAAAAACTCTCCCAAGATGGCTGCCGGGGACGGTCACGGTGTCGTCTGGCAGGTGCCCTCCACCAGTGGCCCGTCCTTCCCACAGACGCATGTGCTGGCGTCGGCTGCGGCGGCGGACTGCGTGGACGCAGAGACGCAGACGGCGGGACTGTTCTATCCGTCGGCCACGCAGCTGCATCAGAGAGGCCAGCAGGAGGCGCTGCAGCAGCTCCGACAGGAAATGATGCGGGACAGGAGGCCTCCACTCACCACCATCAGTCCAGGAAGAGGTGAGGGAATTATCATAGATATTAGAAAGCTAGATACCACATTGGGTTCCAGAACGTACGTAAATAGCGCCGCCATATTGGTGGGGGCAACAAACACTGGAGGCCAATGGAGAAACAGGTGTCTCTGATTGCCGGCAAGTAACTGTTGTCCATAGACAGTAAAGGTGTTGCCCCCAGCAATATGACGGCCGTGTTTACGTATGCCACTTAACACCCAATAGAACTTGACGGACAATGACAATGCAAAACTTTCAGTGTTGGTTATTTCATCATCTAATATCTAGCAGTCATCCTAACTAACTAGCTCAGGCTTTTCTGCATGTTTCTGAAAGCATGTATGAGTATAGTATGTTATTGTAATTCTGTGTGTGTGTGTGTGTGTGTGTGTGTGTGTGCATGTGCGCTACAGGATACTGGCGAAAGCAGCTGGATCATATCAGCTCTCACTTCCGCAGCTACACACAGAACAATCTAGAGTTCCGCAGTCTGATAGGAGAGCCTCGCATGGGCCGGGTAAGCAAACAAACAAACAAACAACATCAAGAATAGCAACAACAATCCAAGTAAAAAATACCACCAGCAAAACATTAAGAAGGCCTCATATAACCAAGACCAGAGGGCATATCAAACAAACACAATCAATCATTTATCAATCAATCAATCAATCTGACATATCAAACATATGCATTTCCTGAATTGCTGTGAGGCAACAAAAAGGCTTTGCTGTTCGTTCTCCTCTATGTAAATTTGTCTCAGATGATAAGTGTCGTTTTCTTTTTCTCTCAACGTTTCTGCAGATGGTCTCTGCAACAATCGAGCAGGACAACTTTGAGGTCAGCCTCAGAGTCACCTTTGTTGCGGCCACGCCGGACAAACCAAAGGTATGTAAGCAATAATGTGTTGGGCATGTGATGTCTGTTGCATGTACAACGTGTTGCATGCTCTGTTATATAATGCACAGAGTGAAGCTTTAAAACGAGGCTGGTTGATATTATTATGACCGCCGCGCAGCGAAGCGCATATCCAAATTTGCATGTCCAAATTTCTGTCAAAGATTCCCGGGACACTGAAAGACCGGGGTACACGAAACTTAGTGGGCATGTAACCCCACATGGATAGCATGGAACCATCGTTTTTCGTTTTGATCTGTAGCCCCCCCGCTGGACTGGACCCTCGAAAGAAGGGTAGGGCAGACACAGTTTTCTGGGAATATCTCGAGAACCGTAGGGTTTAGGAGGACCTTTTTTTTTTGTATGTTGAACTCAAGTGGCTATGTCAACCCATTCCATAACCACTCATTTCATGTATAGCGCCACCTAGTTAAAAAAGTAAGTGTTTTCATCACAATATCTCTGGCTGACATGATCAAAACTGCACGAAATTGAAAGTGTAGGATCATTATGACGCCCTCCGAATGCATGCCAAGTTTCGTGAACTTTCGTTCATGGGGGGCCATACAATAAAATAATTTATGTGTACATTTAGTGACCGTACACCAACAGAGTTTTCTGTGAATATCTTGGGTCTAGGGCCTAGGATGACCAATTTTTTCCAATTTATGTTTGCCTCCAGGGGTCATGTTAACCCATTTCATATGCACACATGTGCATAAAGAGATACACACGCACACACATACATTCACAGTAATCATACGTATGACACATACTCACACAGTAGACATATGTACGCATGCATGCACATGCACAAACACAGGCACATACGCAGGCACACACACACAAGCACGCATGCACACACACACACATCCACACACATAAACATAAACATGTACACGCACACATGCACACAATTCAAGAATTTCTCAGAATGATGAACAGGCAAGATGGGGGTGGCGTTGTATAAAATGAATTTTACATGTGAAATCTATGAACTAATCATGTTTTGGTACTTGTTGTCTAGCAGATACCAGTGAGAATTGAGTATGGATAATGCAATTTAGTGAGACAGTTAGAATCATATATGCCTTTCAGCGTGATTTATTTTTGTGGAAAAAATATGCTGGACTGGGCGGCGGTCATATTTTGTACCGCTCTAGTTTATTTATTTTTGTTTGCAGTGTTTACCAAATACAGATATCAGCTTAATTAGAGGCAGTTTACAGCTTGATATCTAGTATCTTAATTAGAGGCAGTTTACAGTGTGATATGTAGTTTTGGAGATCATATTTTTTTTTTAAAACCCATAGATTTAATGTTGTTTCCATGTGCTGCAGTCGGGTAAAAAAAGGCCCTAAAATATGTTTTTTTTTTTTTGTGTGTGTCCTGGCATCCATATTAACCATCTAGCGTGCAGTAGTAGCCACACAAGCTGTCCTGGGTGCCACCGCCCTGCCCTTGAGCAAGGCACGTAGCCCTGAGTTACTCTGGGGAGAGTGGGGATTTGAAGTGGCTTGTTGGTGGTGATTGGTGTTGATGTTTTCAGACCCCAGAGGAGGTGGAGCTGAAGAGGCCCATGGCTCTGAGTGAGATTGTTAATCTGAGCAGCGTCACGGAGGGGGCACGAGACAACGGACATGGTGAGGAGGACACACACACACACACACACACACACACACACACACACATCTTGCTTGGCCCATGTATGAATTTTCATCATCATCCATCCCTCTCTCTCTCTCTCTCTCTCTCTCTCTCTCTCTCTCTCTCTCTCTCTCTCTCTCTCTCTCCAGTAGTGGAGAACGGTTCCACTCCTGCTGGTCAGAGGAAAGGCCCGAGGACCCAGAAGAGGGTTGTGGAGAAACAGCCGGTGAGACACACACACACACACTCCTGATTGTAGTGATTTTGATGATGATGGTGGTGGTGGTGATGATGATGATAATAATTATAGTGATGATGATAATTATAGTGGTAGTGATTATGATGATGGTGATGATGAAGATGATGATGATGATGATGGTGATGTGTAATCATGTTGCCCCGTTCAGAGAATACTTGCTATGTGTGAGACTGTACTGTGATGATGATGATGGTGATGTGTAATCATGTGAATACTTGCTATGTGTGAGACTGTACTGTGATGATGATGATGATGATGGTGATGTGTAATCATGTGAATACTTGCTATGTGTGAGACTGTACTGTGATGGTGATGTGTAATCATGTGAATACTTGCTATGTGTGAGACTGTACTGTGATGATGATGATGATGATGGTGATGTGTAATCATGTTGCCCCGTTGCTAGGTGTGAGTCTGTACTGTGATGATGATGATGATGATGATGATGATGGTGATGGTGATGTGTAATCATGTTGCCCCGTTGCTATGTGTGAGTCTGTACTGTGATGATGATGATGGTGGTGGTGGTGATGATGATGATGGTGATGTGTAATCATGTTGCCCCGTTGCTATGTGTGAGACTGTACTGTGATGATGATGATGATGATGATGATGGTGATGATGATGATGGTGATGTGTAATCATGTTGCCCCGTTGCTATGTGTGAGTCTGTACTGTGATGATGATGATGATGATGATGATGATGATGATGTGTAATCATGTTGCCCCGTTGCTAGGTGTGAGTCTGTACTGTGATGATGATGATGATGATGATGATGTGTAATCATGTTGCCCCGTTGCTATGTGTGAGACTGTACTGTGATGATGATGATGATGATGATGTGTAATCATGTTGCCCCGTTGCTAGGTGTGAGTCTGTACTGTGCCTGTAATAGAACCTTTGCATCTGTTTATTCAGATTATTGATCAGATCATTTGACCCTATTATGCTGCTGTTCACTTCCAGCCAATCAAAGACAGTCTGTTGCTGAAGGAGGCGGGGCCTGAAGGTAGGGGGCGTGTCGAGGAGGTGCAGCAGCTACTGGAGGAGGTAGAGAGTGTGTTTATCTCTTTGTTTATTTGTCTGTATGTTTGTTTATTTGTTTGTTTGTCCGGTGTTTGTTTGTTTAACCATCACACAATAATGTTTGCTTCAGGGAGCCGACCCGTCGTGCCAAGACAGTAATGGTAATCCAGCCCTGGTTGTCGCGGTAACAAACAGTCACCATGAGATCATTCCTGTGCTGGTGCAACGAGGAGCCGACATTAACCGCCAATCAGGACCGTGAGTACTACCCATACCTACACACATGTGCCAATCAGGACTTCTGTTCCTCCTACTCCTACACACATCAACCAATCAGCACGTGTATATCGGCAGTGATCTTATTGAGATGGCTTAGTTCTTTTCCAGTAGTCACCACCTCACAGCCTTAAAGAGGCTCAGCGTCCATGTGTGTGTTAGTTCAAATGTGCGTGTGTGTGTTAGTGCAAATGTTTGTGTGTGTGTGTTAGTGCAAATGTTTTGTGTGTGTGTGCGTGTGTGCGTGTGTGCGCGCGTGCGTGCGTGTGTGTGTGTGTGTGTGTGTGAGCAAGCGAGCACCTTCTTCATTCTCCCGTCTCTCCCTCAGACTCAACAACACGGCCCTGCATGTGGCTGCTGCCATGGGCAACCGCGGCCTGAAGAGCGCCGAGACTCTGCTGGGGTGAGAACACACACACACACACACACACACACACACACACCATGTACACACACACACCATGTACACACACACCATGCACACACACACACACCATGTACACACACACACCATGTGCACACACACACACACCATGTACACACACACCATGTACACACACACACACACACCATGTACACACACACACACACACACCATGTACACACACACCATGTACACACACACACACACACACACACACCATGTACACACACACACACCATGTACACACACACACACCATGTACACACACACACACACCATGTACACACACACACACCATGTACACACACACACACACACCATGTACACACACACCATGACTAAAACTGTCTCTCTCTCTCTCTCTCTCTCACTCACTCACCTTCTATATATATATATATATATATATATATATATATATCTCTATCTCACTCACTCACTCACACTCTCTCTTTCTCTCTCTCTCCCTCTCTCTCTCAGGTGTAACGCCAGCCTGAAGAAGAAGAACAGTCGAGGTCAGACGGCGTACGAAGTGGCGGTCAGCTCCGACTGCCGGGAGCTGGTCTCCCTCATTGCCGCGCGCACCGGTCAGGGTCTGCTGGACCGCCTCGCAAAACCCAGAGCCCAGTCCGGGCTGGACGTATTCTGAGAAAAGCGAACTTTGACCTCTGGCCTTGGGAGTCCCCAGTACAGGCCAGTATTTGTGACTATTCGCCTTATTCACCCGGCGGCCAGAACGAGGCTAAAGGGTACACTTGCCATTACACCTCAGTCCAGCAGATGGTGGTGGTAATGCACTCCGTTTGCGAAAAAAAACTCACTGAAGAAGAACAGGCCAGTGAACATAGATATTAGAAAGCTAGATGCCGCTTTGGGCTCCCGAAGGTACGTAAATAGCACCGCCAGAAACACGTGACTGACTGGAAATTGCTGCAAGCTGTCACTCCCCCATAGACAGTAAAGGTGCTGCCTCCAGCAATATGGCGGACACATTTACGTATGCCACCTAATAGAACTCAGTGCCCAATGCGGTATCTAGCTTTCTAATATCTATGACGGTGAACCCTTCTTCTTTTTTGGTGAGCTTTTTTTTGGCAGTTTGCAAACAGAGTGCCTTACCACCACCATCTGCTGGACTGAGGTGTAATGCAAGTGTACCCCTTAGCCTTGTTTTGGTTGCCGGGTGAATAGGGCGAACAGTCAGCAGGACATTGGATCGTGTGATGGACACACATGTCCTTTTCAAAGAACAAGATTATGATGGACACCCATGTCCTTTTCAAAGAACAAGATTATGATGTGTGCACTCAGAACTACCCGTGCCTTAATCTGGGTACAGAAGTTCGGAGGCTGTAAGCCTGAGGGGTGTGCTTTTTATTAAATGTGTTTTTAAGAAATCAATAAAAAAAGTCCTTATCCGATTTGATCACAAATGGACAGCCTAGACACAACAACGTCTCAATTGCTGTGTAAATTCTCAGTAAATTTGTTCCGGTCAAGGGCAGAGTCCTCAATAGTGTGTTTGTATGTCTGAGTTCAGTCCTCAACAGTCGATTTGAAGGGGTTGCTCGAAATGGAAAGCACTGAATGTTATCCTTTGTGTGTGTTTTTGATTTCCAAATGATGACTGCTCTACAGATGGATGTTATCTTTAAAGGTCCATTCAATTTAACATGTGTTAATCAGGTTTATTAATACCAACACATTATGAACCCCAGGTGGATGACACATCCTGAGGTGTTAGGAGCTGATACATCTCTGGTTAATCAGGGCTCTGTTAGCCCGGCTGCAAATCAACTGCATCAGAAAGAGAAAATCATGAGAATTGATTAATTACTACACTATTGCACATAACTGTATTACTATCCAGTCATCATGGAGGCTTTGGTGCAATCATTCTATTTTGGAAAACTCACTTCAATATGTTTTCTTACACAAGGCACACTTAAAATATGCATTTTCTTTGCAACAATTCTGATTGCTGTCGTCAAAACAAATGCAACCTATTAAGGCTAGCTTAATTGATGTTTGCCATCAAGCTAGTATATTGTGGAATTGAATTATTCAATGTTCAATAAAGTAACATGATACCTCACACAATACCGCTCTCTCCTGTGTTCTTGTCCGTGTATGGTGTCGTTCATCAGGCTTGTGCGACATTCCGAATTTTAGAATTGGCCTCCATTCAATTCATGAACTGGAATTTGAATTGAATTGGCTGTGCCCCACAGGAAGCTGAATTTGAATTGGAATGACAGGAAGTGGAATTAAATTGTAATTGAATTGTAATTCTACATCCTGTTTTGGCGCTCAATTCAAATTCAAGAATTTAATTGGAATTTAGGAGTCATTCTCAATTCAATTCTGAATTTTGCACAAACCTGTCGTTCATGGGGCAGATAACGAATGACACTGAAGTCGTTAGGTGGTGCGAGTTGACTTGGGGTGTTTTAATACAGAAACTGAAGTGTTGGATCATTTATAAAAAGGGCAAAAACAAGCATAACAAAAATACTTTGTAGGTTTTCTTCAAAACTGAAACGCCAGCCTTTTTTTTTTTTTTTTAAATACAAAATCCAAGACATTTCTACACATCAACATTCATACACACACACAAACCCCCCAAGTAAGTCACTCATTCTAATTACTCTCGAAACTACTCTTCTGTTTTCACAAACAGAAACATTACGCTTTCCCTTAGACACTGCTGCTGTTCATCCTTCCTGGGCCAAGACACGGTGAGAACCAACGACTTCATGGTGAAACAGCTACCAAACACACACATGCACACGCACACACGCACACACAGTACAACCACGGGCAAACATAGATAAATGGCCAGTCAAGAATCCATACATATCGGTTCTACACGGTTCACAGAGTTTCCACTATGTCACGTTCAGCCTCCTGCGCGTGTTCAGGGATGGAACACATTTTATCATCGAATAAAATAAACATAGCTGGAGCAAGCGGACCACGCTCTCTTTTGATCCTTCATCTTACGGCAAGTATCTCGTCAGGCGGCCGTCACTGGTTGTGACTGATGGGAGTGAGCACCAATCAGACTGGAGCAGCCTGACAGGACCGTCTTCACCGCTACGAACGGCTGGTGCCACTCCACTAAGGCAAGCACCCGCCCACCGACTGACAGGACCGCAAAACAGCCGCAAAGACAAGCGGAAAGTGTGTTTGTGTGTCTCAGTGTCTATGATGTTGTGTGTGTGTGTGTGTGTGTGTGTGTGTGTGTGTGTTTACACGTTCACACAGAGTCTGAGGGCTGTAGTTGGTGTTGCTTGAGGTCAGTTGGTCTGTGATGTCCCTGCATCCCTCTATCCTCTGCCTGTGTGTGTGTGTGTGTGTGTGTGTCTGGTATGTGTGTGTGTCTGGTATATGTGTGTGTGTGTGTCTCTGGTATGTGTGTGTGTGCACGTCTCCGATATATATGTGTGTGTGTGTGTGTGTCTCAGCGTCGCAGTCGGAGGAAGAAGGCGTGCCGGCACTCCTTGCTGTCCACAGGGTAGTACTTGTCGTAGAAGTCCAGGATGTACTCCTCCGTCTTAAAGCCCAACTTCTGGTACAGCAGCATGGCCGGGTTACTGGCCGACACATGCAGCGTCACGTCCTTACCCATGCACGTCTGACCGAGAGAGGGGGGAGAGAGAGATGGAGAGAAGAGAGAGGGGAAAGAGGGAGAGAAAGATGAAGAGAGAAGAGAGGGGGGAGAGAGATGGAGAGAAGAGAGGGAGAGAGAGAGAGAAAGAGAGATTAATTATGGTTAGTAGTCTTCTTACATGATGATCTGGAAAGTCAGAATGTATGTGTATAAGGTGATGGATCACAAACGGGCAATGCCTGTGTGTAGTGTGTGTGTGTGTACTTGTGTGATGTAATAGATTATGAATGTGCCGATGTCTGAAGTGTGTGTGTGTACCTGTATGAGGTGATAGATCATGAATGTGGCAATGTCCGAAGTGTGTGTGTGTGCACCTGTATAAGGTGATAGATCATGAAGGTAGCGATGCCAGCACGTCTCCACTCAGGGTGCACAAGCAGGAAGGAGATGTACGCCTCGTTGTACTTGACGTCCGGCACCATGAAGCCGAACCCGATCACCACTTTCTTATAGAGCACCACCACACTGAAGTCAGGGTACTGCAGGCACTCAGACAGGTCCACTCCTGCACAGGGGTCAAAGGTCGAGGGTCAGACTCGCGTCACGCGTGTCCGAGGTCACAGCAGAGTCTTTGGTACAGCTGGTCCTATGACCTTTGTCTCAGCGTGTGCCCTTAGTCTACAGAATTAATTAATAATCTACAGAATTAATTCATATTAATTAATAATCTACAGAACGAATGAATAATGTCTGCCTAATTCTGCGACGTTAAAAGGCCTCCACACATAGGCACTGACATGATGCATTCACTTCCATACCGTTAGATTCCATGGTTTCCAATACAACACCACACACCTTTCACCGTCGCCTTGTAGATTATGATTCGGTTCTTTTGCTGCCGAAGTGGCTCAATAAAACCCATTCTTTATTGAACGCTGGTCAGTTCACATTTCTGCACCAGTGTGTGTGTGTGTGTGTGTGTGGGCAAGATAGCCAGCTTGGTTCAAACTAAATCTTTCCCGGCCAAGCTGAGCATGCGGTGATAAATTCTAGCAGGGCTGTTTGCTGGCTGCCGGTTATCAGGTCCACTCAGGTCTCGTTTGTAATTGTATTACAGGGCACTAATACCTGGACCTATAAGAAAGAACTAAACACAAACTCAACATATTTCTCAAAAAATAAGGAAAATGCTATATCTGGATGTATTTAATAATTGTTAAGGCTTAACATTTATATAATTAAGACTTTTTTCAGCACTGTGGAAAACCTGACACAACACGTTAAAGGCAACTGTGCTGACCTGGCCACAACATGTCCACTGTGATGATTTGTTAAAGGCAAACTATACTGACCTGGCCACCACTGTGATGGTTTGTTAAAGGCAACTATACTAACCTGGCCACCACTGTGATGGTTTGTTAAAGGCAAACTATACTGACATGACCATTACTGTGACGGTTTGTTAAAGGCAAACTATACTGACCCGACCACAACATGTCCACTCTGATCTGTTAAAGGCAAACTGCCTTTTTAGCGTCAGCGTAATGGTAAACTGGTGTGTACAGGTGGACGTGCTGACCTGGCCAGAACATGTCGTGGCACATGGCGTTGACGGAGGGGATGTGGTTGGGCCGCACGTAGCAGTAGTCGATCGGGGCGTCCGGGCCGGGGTTCCAGCCGTCGTCGTGGCGATGGCCGCGTGCCCTAATCTCGGCCAGCAGACGCATCTTCAGCGGACGAGTCTCATAGTCCCGCCTAGAGCAGAGGGGAACAGTGTGAGTGAGTGAGAGTGAGTGTGAGAGTGTGAGAGAGAGAGAGAGAGAGAGAGAGAGTGTGAGAGAGAGAGAGAGAGAGAGAGAGAGAGAGAGAGAGAGAGTGTGAGAGAGTGAGAGAGAGTGAGAGTGTGAGAGAGAGAGAGAGTGTGAGAGAGAGAGAGTGTGAGAGAGAGAGAGAGAGAGAGAGTGAGTGTCTGTGTGTGTGTGTGTGTGTGAGTGAGAGTGTGTCTGTGCACCAGAAAGCTGGAGGTGTACCGACTCTTGGTGTGTGTGTGTGTGTGTGTGTGTATGGATCCATGCTTACGTGCGTGTATACATGTGCGTGCTTGTGTGTGTGCATGCCTGCGTGTGTACCTGATGAACGGTTTGAGCACGCGGGACGTGTAGGGGCTCTTGATGCCCTGTTCGAGGGCGCTGATGTCAGAGCCCATGAGTCTGTGCCAAAAAGAGACCGAGTGCTGCTGGAACCCCTTCCTGCCTGACGCCGCCGTCTGGTGCGTACACAAACAAACAAACAAACAAACAAACAAACAAATAAACACTCACTCAGGTAGGTGTAAATCAACTACTTCCTGAGAACAGAAGACTTGAGAAGACTTTTGAAGCTCTGATCTGTTATATTAACCAACTAACCAATATATCAACACAAGGAAGATACACATTGTAATACAAAGGTGTCTATCATCACTCATGATGATATGTTTTTTATATTATTATTCCTCTATCTTGACGTTCCCAATACTTAAAGGAGAATTCTGGCGATTTTCACATAGATCTGTTTCTCAAGGTCACCAAGTACTGATGGTACAAACAAAAACTCAGAGTTCTCCCTAGCTGGGGGCTCATGAACATGCCCCCAGAGTGTAGCACTGTAGTTGCGTGGGAGCTCTAGCTGTTGGCTGGTAGAACCGGTTGTTTTCAGGGTTTTTTTTTTTATACTGACAGCACTCAGTGACCTTAAGAAACAGAGATGTATGTGAATAGTCAGAATTCTCCGTATGTATGTGAATAGTCAGAATTTCTCAGAATTAACAATACAAACATGCAAAAAATACATTTATTTGCAAAAAAACTAAGCAGCGGAGTGTCCGACCTGGAATCGGTCGAGGATGCGTGTGTCCTGGCTGTTGGTCCGGTACTTCGTCATCGTCATCGCTCCTGCCCGCTCCGGCCCTCCTACTCCGCCTCCCCCTCCGCTGGTGGCCACGCCCCCGTAGACGCCTCCCACGAGGCTGAGCGCGGCGCTGACCGCCTGGTCTAAGTCCAGCAGGGGGCGCCCTCTCTCGCGCTGCGCCTGCCGGACGAGGAGCTTCCTCCGCAGCCGTCGTGCCTCCGCGGTCACCGCCAGCGCCTGCGGACACGCCTCCAGTCGCCGTAGCAACGCGCGCTCCTCGTACAGGCCCAGGAAGGCAAGCCGAGGCGCGGCAGCTCGGGACGCCGAGGACGACGACGTGTCGCCACCGCCACCTCCACCGTCGCCGCGGGCAACGGGCAACAGGCCGGACGAGGAGGAGGACGACAGCGGCGTTCCGGCGACGTCGGGACCGGTCATGCCGCCTGCACCGCTGCCGTCCGGGTCGCCTTTGGTCATCGCGCCGAGGCCTTTCTTCCTGTCGGCCCTGCTAGGGTGGTCGTCGTGGAGATGGTGCTGGTGGTGGTCCATGCCGCCGCGATGGTGGTAGTTACCGCGGAGACGTGCGCGATGCTGCTGCTGCTGAAGGAGGTGATGGTGATGGTGATGATGATGATGATGAAGGTGGTGATGGTGACCGTCTTCGTCGTCGTCCTCCTCATCGCTCTCGGCCTCCTGCTTGATGAGCTCCGCCGGGCGCAGCTTCTTGCGCACCACCAGGGCGGCGCCAGAGGACGAGGCGGAGGGAGGCGGGATGGACTCCATGCCTGGGTCAATCATGCCCTCGCCGTCCAGCTCCTCGTCATCTATGGGCACAGACCACACAACCCCGTCGCCACGGTTACACAACACACACACAACACCGTCGC
>NC_055965.1:29107748-29119950 GCF_018492685.1 Alosa sapidissima
CCAAACCCCGTGGACAATGGAATGCACAACCTTCATGAGGTTGAGGCAGCTGAATCGATCACCAGGTGACAGGTAATATGTTGGGTTTATACGGTTTAATATGTACCCGGAATCACTGCAGTATTACTCATGGAACCATTAGAGGTTTGCTAACACTGGGTCACTAGCAGCCTGTCTTTTCTACTTTGTTCACTTTGCTTGTGTTTGTCTCTGTTGCAAATCACTATCTATTTCTGAATAAAACACTTTTTGTTTATAGAAGAGAGCCAAATATATTGTACTTATGTGACTAGCCAAGCAAGCTAGGGTTACGTTCTGTGTAAAACCCTTAACCTTGGCTACCAAGGACTAAATGTTAATTAAACTGACACTGAATATCTAGTGTTTATGTGTGTTTGAGTGTTGTATTTGTATGTGTGTGTTACCTGCTGCCAGGTAAGCCTCATCCTCTCGAAGCTCTCCTTGCCGTCCTCGGCGCAGTCGGAGCAGGTGAACTTGAAGAAGTTGTCCCCCTTCAGGTAGCTGGGCTGCTCCCCACGCAACTGCCCTACACAGTCAAGGAGGAGAGAGAACAACAGAGAGAGAGCGAGAGTGAGGGAGGGAAAGGGAGAGAGAGAGAGAAAGAGAAAGAGCAGTGAAAAGAAAGACAAGATTGATAGAAAACACAAAGGGAAAGACGAATGAAGGACAAGAAAAAAAGGGGGGAAACAAACTGCTCAGAGACAGACACATGTAAACTCAGATCCAGTCTTTATTCAAGAAAGGAAGAGCACAGGCTCAGTCACATTCATAAGGCTTAACATTCTCCTCCTGCCAGTGCTGCTGTTATACGTGACAACTGCCAGGAGAACGGGAGGATATCTAGTTATAACACACTGAATGAGGCGTCTCCAAGGAGGAGGCACTGATAACAGGCACAGTGGAACAGCGTCAAACACAACATGTGCTGCAGAGGGAGATTAGGCCGAGAGGAACACGTCTTCTGCCCACTTCAGCTTTTATGCTCTGAAGAGGGTTTTGCATTCAAGTGCTTAGTGTTCAAGTTTGTATCTCTAAATTATTCACTCCTATGATGTAGTTATTCACTCCAAAATTGCTACATTACGTGTGCAATCTATCCAGGTGCAACCAAAACCTCCTCCCTTCTCCTCCTCTATCCCCTTTTCCCCTCAATCCCCCTCTCCTTCCTCCTCCTCTCCCTCCTTAGTCTCTCTCTCCCTCCTCTGCCTCCTCCTCCTCTCCCTCCTTCATCCCCCTCTCCCTCTCCTTCCTTCCCCTCTCCCTCCTCTTCCTCATCCTCCTCTACTCTCCTTCATCCCCCTCTCCCTCCCCCTCTCCTTCCTTCCCCTCTCCCTCCTCTTCCTCATCCTCCTCTACTCTCCTTCATCCCCCTCTCCCTCTCCGTCCTCCTCTCCCTCCTCCTCTCCTCTCCTTCACCCCCCTCTCCCTCCTTCATCCCCCTCTCCCTCCTTCATCCTCCTCTCCCTCCATCATCCTCCTCTCCCTCCTTCATCCTCCTCCCCCCCCCTCTCCTTCATGCCCCTCCTCTCCCTCCTCCTCCTCTCCTCTCTCCTTCATCCCCCTCTCCCTCCTCATCCCCCTCTCCCTCCTCCTCCTCTCTCCTTCATCCTCCTCTCCCTACTTCATCCTCCTCTCCCTCCTTCATCCTCCTATCCCTCCTTCATCCTCCTCCTCCTCCCCCCCCTCTCCTTCATCCCCCTCCTCTCCCTCCTCGTCCCAGGCCCTCACCGGATGGTATCCACTTGTGGCACTTGTCGCAGTGGAAGGCGGTCGTGTCCTCGCTCCAGCTGCTTCCTCCCCCGCTGGTCTCCGCGTCCTCCGCGGCGTCCTCGCTGTTGAGCGAGTCGCCGCTCTGGTCGTGCGACAGGTCGAGCGAGGCCTGGTCGTGCTCCTGCTCCTCCTCCGCCTCCACGATCAGCAGCGTCTCCCCCTCCACCTCCCCTTCCTCCAGGCCCTCGGAGGCCGACACGCAGCCCGGCCCCGTCTCCTCCTCCTCCTCTGCACCTCCTCCTCCTCCTCCTGCTGCTCCGTCACCCCCCCGCTGGCTGCTGCTGCCTCCTCCCGCCACCTCCATGGCCTTGGGGAGGGCGGAGGAGGGCAAGCAGTAACTGTGGGTGACGGTTACCGAGAAACCGTCTGCAGAGGGAGGGGGAAAGACAAACAAACAAACAAAACAAAACAGAAAAGTGGAGATGACATCCAGATGAGTCTTGTGGAGTGGAAGGACTGCCAATGGGCACTGAACATGCATACTGTGTTAAGACACCGTTCGTGTCGTACAGCATGATGGATACGTCTTGCAACATGAGGTGCCATGATTAAATTATTTCTTTAAGTGATTTGGCACAAGCACCATTACTGATGGCCTACAAAGTAGCAGATCAGGTTCACCTACCATATACAATGTTTCAAGAGGAAATATATATTTAATAAGTATATTTAAGTATATATACTCTTTTGATCCCGTGAGGGAAATTTGGTCTCTGCATTCATCCCAATCTGTGAATTAGTGAAACATACACAGCACACAGTGAGGTGAAGCACACACTTATCCCGGCGCAGTGAGCTGCCTGCATCAACAGTGGCGCTCGGGGGACAGTGAGAGGGGCAGTGAGGGGTTAGGTGCCTTGCTCAAAGGCACTTCAGCGGTGCCTACTGGTCGGGGTTCGAACCGGCAACCCTCCGGTTACAGGTCCGAAGTGCTGACCAGTAGGCCACGGCTGCCCCAAGAGTGAATAGTAAGCTCTACTTAGAGATTCTACTGAAAGAGTGACTAGGTAGATTACAAATAAAACCACACATGAGAAACACCATCAGAAGGAAAACAGTTTCTCACCCAAGGTTCTTCTGACAGTGGGGTCGCCCCCACACCACCTGGAACGGGGCTGGTGTAGTTTACGGGCTCTGGGTCGCTCCGGAGGCGGCGGAGGCTTCTCTGCGCTGCCTCTCCGTCTCCAGCTCTTGGGTCAGCTGAATCTGCTCCTCTAGCAACCGCAGGTTCTCCCGCTTCCGCTCCACTCGTTCCAAGTCGCGCAATACTCCTTCGTGCAGTCGCTGCGCAAAGAGATGAAGGTTAGCGCTAATGTTAAGGCAACCAAACTAGCACACAAGCCCACAGAATGAAGTAACTTAGTCTTACGATTTAAAGTAAGTGTTGTACAACCAAACACTATCTATGAATGAAACCGCAGTCATTGACGAGGACAAAATCATGCATTGGCAAAGCAACTGGCACTAGACAGACAAGTCCTATTTCACCAGTTCAGACCATGCATGTAGCCTACTCGCTAACTAGCAATACATGCGGTTTCAGCTGTACAGTTTCCCCGAAAGCACGGGCATGGTACACATAAATAATGTGTTGCACAAACATAGCATTCCACAGACTTCAGGCGTAATATTTATTTTATGCTGGCAACATGAGCGGTTTACAGATGTGATCTTAGCTAAGCTAATGTTAGCTTGTCATAGCAAGTCCGTTGACTGTTCACGTTACCTGTCTGTCCCAATTCTGTTTGATGTGCACTCCAGCCACGGTACTAATGGTCAGAACCACCGATAGTCCCAAGACAACTTTAGAGGCTGTGGACATAGTTGTCTTGCCTTGCTTAGTGCTTTACCACTTGTAAAGTCACACAATGCAGTATGGACACACAGCTATTGAGCGAGGACGTTTTGATAACAAGAAGCCATCTTCAGTTCAGGTTCACGTCAAACTACTTCCGGGGCAAAGTTTCTGGGCTGGCGCTGGTGCTAGGATGCATGGTGAGATTGTTCTGTTGATCCAAATCATGCTTGTATGAATAGAGTCCAGACAGACTATGTGACGATGCCAAGTATTACATTATAACTGTAGTCTCCGGTTACATCCTACATTTAAAATGCAATGTGTTCTTCAGCCCCATTTGATAAGGTCTACATGCTTGGCAACACAAGGACAACATTATCAACCACACAACCGAAGTTTTGATTTACTGAAAATGTGCCTTTAATCCCTTTGCATGGAGAAGTGAAAAGACCAGAAGGCAATGGCAGAATTGTGTAATTACAGTTAAAATATATATACATGTAAAAACTGATCCTTCCACAGTAGAGGACAAAACTTATTTTTAATACAAGCTGGAAAACGAAACGTTTTGCTGACAGCAAGTAAATAATTTTAATTATGTACATATACCAGATTAAAGTTAGTGTGACAAACACATATTTGCATTTCGTGTTTTTGTTCTGAGTTGCAATGGTAGCCAGCAGCCAGTAACAAAACATAGAAGCATATAAGTTAAGGGGCTTGGAGATGCGTAGGATGTTTTATAGTGAACTGATACACCATCAGGGATTGGACAGGGTAACATCAGGTGAAGAGTGTATGAAATCTAGAAACATCAGTGCATATGAATGCCTCAATAGCACTAGCAATTACATAAGTGTGACCGTGACTTTAAAGATCTGTGAAGCAACTCATTATGTGTACGTTATGATCTTTCTGTGTGGTTATTAAAAGAAAAGAGTTTAGAGCTAAAGTGTAAGGCCAGTTCCTCTTTTCTGTTTTGCTTACAGAATCAGCAGATCATCTAATAATACATCAGAAGGGATTGGCAAGAAAAAAATAAAATAAAAATCAACACTGGAAATGCATTACATAACAAAAAATGCTTTAGAACCTATAAAAAAATTACATCTCCTTTATACCAAAAAAAAAAAAACTAAAATATAAAAATAAAAACTGTACAGGTTTGTAACACATGAACAAACCATTTCATCTGAAAGAAAGCCACACCCCACAGTCACCCACATTGAATTTCATCCGTCGAATCACACAGCGTGCCTTGTTCCTGGGGACAGCAATGTCTAGCCGCCACCAGTGACTGGGTCCCTGTCCCATCACCCCTCCCAAAACACACACACACACACACACACACTCTATGGTCTGGCGACCGTCTTTAGGCAACCGTCTCTAGGCGCATTCAGTTGATCTGTGGACACCACCAGTGACTGGGTTCTTGCCGTTATCATCCCCCCCAAAACATACACATGCGTGCGCGCACACACACACACACACACACACACACCCCACTCCAATGATCAGGTGAACGTCTCTAGGCGACCGTCTCTAGGAACATGCAGCTGATCTGCAGGCCCTGCTGGTCAGCGCAGGCGTCCACAAAGGCGTCCATGTCCTGGCGCAGCTGGAAGATGAACAGGAAGGGGTCCTTGGCCTCGGGGTAGTCCGACTCCAGCGCCGTCTTCAGAGCGTCCGCACGCTCCTCCTCGTCCATCTGCAGAACGCTCGGTTCCGTCACCTGGCCGCGGAACAGCTGCTGGTTATTCCGCATCCAACGCAGGGCCGTGCGCAGGTCTCGCATGATGCCCGGTTCCTAACGCCAGAACAGGAGAGTCAGTCAGCGGGAATTACATTTATTAATTTCCCAGAAGCTAAATGCAAAACGACTTACATGTGTAAATGATATTACAAGGGCCATTCTCCCCAGAGCAATGCAGGTTAAGTGCCTTGCTCAAGGGCACAATGGTGGAAGCCAGGAATTGAACCCACAACTTTTACGGCTACTTGCTGCATTGACATGTCCTCCTTGTCGCTGTGTACTTGGATTGTTCCCTTTCTGTTATTCACTTTGGATAAAAGTGACTAAAATGTAGAATATTTCACCTGTTGTAAAGCTAGAACATGTATGCACCAATAGCAATTATATACGGTTTAATAATCTATGTTCAGTTCTCAAGTGACCTGGCCCGCACTTGAATTCCAGGCAAAGTGCCTGAGAACTTCAAACCCTGATGATTTCAGCAGCAATAAGTGAGTGCACTGACCTCACTAGACTCTACTGTTGGATGATAACGAGTAGACTTTTGTTGGAGACGAAAACTGTAATTAGTGCACCAGGTGCAGTTTTTTTTTGTGATCAACTTTTTATTGATTTCCATAAACAGCGGGGAGGGACGGTTACATATTATGAATTGGTGCAGTTTCGAATAAAGGGTGAATAAAGGGTATTAAAAATGACTGTTGTGCAGTCAGTGCTATTATTCCAGCCGCCAACATCTTTAACGTTATTTACCGAATTATCTACAGTACAGTAGATTGTACGACATTTGGTAATCAACTTTTTATTGATTTTCATAAACAGCGGGGAGGGCAAGACGGTTACACATTATGAATTGGTGCAGTTTCGAGGAGGAGCATTTACTGCTGTATCCCATAACCTCTGGGGGCAACTTTACTACATCAAAGTAAAACATCTCTTTTCAGGATAAAACAACATTATACATCTATGCTACTCTGGAGAGGGTCTCTGGACACAAAGTGAAGCAATTATTCCTTTGTAAGGGTGAAAAAAGGGTATTAAAAATGACTTGTGTAGTCAGTGCTATTATTCCAGCCGCCAACATCTTTAACGTCATTTACCGAATTATCTACAGTACAGTAGATTGTACGACATTTGGTAATCGACTTGTGCAGACTTCTCCTATCAAGATGGCGGCTACCTTGTTTTTAAAATTGAGTTGTCCTTTACGGCAGACGGGAATATTTGTTTTTGCAAAGTAGAACACATACACAAAGCCCAACTGCCCTGCAGCAGAAAAAAGAGTGCTGCGACTACTGACTGTGAATGTGCAGGTTTGCATGGGTGAGCGAGAGCGTGCACGTGCAAATGTGCGCATGTGCGAATGTGCACGTACCAGTGCAAGTATGCAAGTGCACTTGTGATTGCTGCGGCTATCGAGTGTGAATGTACTGGTTTGCATGGGTGAGTGTGCATGCATGTGAGTGAGTGAGTGTGTGTGTGTAAGTGTGCATACATATGAGTGTGTGTGCGCATACCTGTGAGTGAGTGTGTGTGAGTGTGTATGTGTGACTGTAGAAACACACCTCATTTTCACCCTTTCCTTTTCTGGCTCTTTTTCTCTTGGGCACTTTGATGTCATTTGTTGACCTGTTGAGACAAAAAGCAAGTCTGTATGTTTTCATTGGGTCTTCTAAACATGAGTTCTTTCTAATAACAAAAAAAATGTTGGCATAAATTACTTACATCCATCATGGCAGCATGGGGGAAACTTACATGCACTAAGGCCAGTGTATATTTGTGTGCGTTGTAAGCACACAAAAGTCTGCTAGGGTCTGTCACCAGAAGGTGAATGTATGGCTCTGTCCAGACACAAGTGGAGCACTGAGTTTTACGTTGCTGATAAGTATTCATAATAGCTGTCGACTAGTGCTACCAGAGACTTTCTAATGAGGAGACACAGCACTCAAAAAATCCTCCTCCTAGAAATGCATGGGGTTAGTTTGCGGTGTTTCCCACAGAATTGAATTCTATTTGTGGTGGTAGGTTTGCAGAATTAACACGAATGCAAAAGTTAACAAATTAGTGCAGCGCGGTTATGATTCTAACCAGATTTAAGCACAATTTAGTACAACCAGGAAAATCATTGTGTGGTGGTCAATGTTGATATTGTGGTGGGCCGCCACAAATAAGTCAACGTATGGGAAACACTGGTTTGTAACGCCAATATGGCCGTTGTCTACAGATATCACACCCCTTCCTCGGCAAAAACGTTGACATGTGAATACATTGAGCCAATCATGTGGTGCGATGTGAATACATTGAGCCAATCTTATGGTGTGTTGTGAAGACATCGTGCCAATCATGTGTTGTGAACTCGCCACTGGAGCAAGGTTGGTGTCGTGAAGCCTTACGCACGTAGCCTGACGAGCCAGACCCACATTAAAATGTAGGGTCTGGGCACTCACCGTTCGCAGTGCTCAGTCCGAGGGGTGGGATAATCGGTTGTCATTCAAATTCCCTCTGAGCGCAATAGGACAGCGCTGAGTCCCATGCGTTTTCCCACCAGCGGAGCTAGTTGGCTAGTTCAAAGCCATTTTAAAACAAGCTTAACTCGTGTCACACTATTGGCCAACAGCTACATCCATCTTCTTTGTTTTCAAGTAGCAGGGAATTCAAGCCAAACCGTTGCAACTCTGCCATCAATCATTATGTTAAGCCCACCTAACGACTCTATACACAATTTGATTGGCCTGATAGAAGTTAAATTTTTCGAGCTTACAAGCCAACAGAGAGTTACTAGACTAGCCCTGGAAGCAAATGTAATTTGCTGCCGCTAGGGTGCGTCTAGATTTCTAGGCTATTGAACACGCGCATTTCTGCCGAATAGGATGCCCGATGAGTGCCCAAAAAGTGTTGCAATATGGCCGCCGAGTGGAGGGACTTGCCTAAAAGGACTTTGGTGCTACTGCAAGCGGTTGAAAATGGGTGCTTCATCTTTAGATGGCTAGCCTCTGCATAGACGACGCATTCTTACTGTGCCTCAATACAGCTGTACACAACTAGCATGTCACTGTGGAACAGGTCTCATGTTCGGTGAAGTACTTCTATGCACAGGAATGTCTGGAATTACCCATCTGTGCTACTATGGAGAGGGTCTCTGAACACAAACGGAAGAATTTCTACCTTGTGTGAAGTGTAAAGTGTAAAGTAAGGGTATTAAAAAAATTACTATGCAGTCAGTCAGTCACTGTGCTATTATTCCGGCTGCCACCATCTTGTGAACTTAAAGTACAAGCCGTTTATCCTCCTTTGTCCATGACTTGTTGACTGCTACAACCAACCCTACAAACACCAACTAGTGGTTCTAATTGTTGACTAGTAGACGATGACAACTCTGGCAGACGGCGTCCATGTAACCCGCAAGGTTTTTGTTAGTGTGGCCTCAGCACATCTGTACTACACTAGAAGGGCACCTACTGCGTATGAACAGACTCAAGAACACTTCCTTGCGAGGCAGGTTCCACGAAGATGAGGTTGGAGGCCTCCCTAGCGTTCTAATCAAGGAAGCATGCTCGACTTCGGGAAACAGCCCAATTGCGCTTGAACAGACTCCAAGAAAACGAGAGAGAAATCTGTGGTGTCAGCATCTAATCTTTCAGCCATGTATAACACTGGTGTAACATTGCAAATCTTCTGAGCGCTCTGTAAATTCACTATAGACGCTGCGCAGAGACAAATTTAACAGCAGTCGTATGAATGTATGAATGCAGGAATCGGAACAGTTCACTGACTCCAGTGTTCACTTAACAGCTCTACACCAACAGATGACTTACTTTGGTGACTGCCTAGGCGTGCCTGCCTGAGTGTTCTTCCTCTTGGTTGGTGTTTTTGTCCTGTGAACAAGAGTCTAGTTAAGCTACGAAACTTGATACAAACTCACACAAGTCGATAAACAGTGAACTCATAGACTTGCAAACGTCAAGGTTATGAAGGATACCACTGAGAAGAGTTGTAAGGCTAAACGTCTCATAGTATTCATTACCGCATGCACCCGCACGTAACGTTACACACAAACACAAAAACAAACACACACACACACACACACACAACTCACCTAGGGGAGACGGCCTCCAGAAAACCTTGACTCCTTTTAACAGGCAAGCAAACAAACAAACAAAACACGTATTATCCATACTGTTAATCAAACGCAATTACCCCCAAAGACCTGAGTAAGTAGATGTTTCTAGAATAGCTCCCAACACCTCTTGCTCACTTCTTTATAAGTTAGCACAGCCAGAGCCTAGCTACCGATAGCTCTACTGATATTTAACGTGGAACTTGCCTTGTTGCTCGACGGCAACTCCAGATTTCCTGTAAAGCCTGGTTTCTGGTTTTCATCGGGTCTCCTTGTCCTGTAAAGAGTGTCATTTGTTAACTTGACTACAGAGAGATACGCTTGTTTAAACGTGATTACATGATGTGATACGAAAACGCCAGAGATGCGAGAACAACCACGTAGCCGTAGGCTGTCACACTGGCTGGTGGAGGAGCGCATGCATGTTAGAAACATGAACGTTCTGATTCAAAACTAGTTCACTGTCAATCATCCAAACAACTCGTTGATAGGCTACATCAGCATTATCGCTAAACTAAAGACCGATCGATGCGTATGGTACGAAGTGTCGTGGAAAATGTCCATCTCCGAATCCAATTGTCCAATTAACAATGTCAATATGGTACGAAGCTATGCTAATCATCTTAATTTGGGCTTTAACAGAAGTTTAGCCAGAAGTTGCTCTCATTGCAATAACGTTGATAAACGTTTGTTATGCAGCCGATACCTTTTAGCGACGCACAGAAGAGATCATATCCTCTTCGGATTCACAAAGACAACACTATCACACCTCTGTTAGAGAAGTTCGCATTCAGCGATTCAATGATAGGCTACAGTTTGACTCAAACATAGCCGTGCATAGTTTGTCGACGAACCATTAAATGTTGCTCCCGCCACTCTGGCCAAACAGAGACACAGACTAAACTCGTAGAGCGCAGAGAAGAGTAACCAGACTAAACATGTAGAGTATAGCTCACATCGTACCACTTAGGCCTACTTGCTTACCAACTATGGGATTTCATGTAAACTAGGCCTACTGTATATGAGATGGGAGTTGGCAGTTTCTTGAATTGATGTGCCTTATTTAGCCATTATTGGTAAAGTGAAGCGTTTTAAAGCCTAGCAGTTGCAATTGTATCAAATTAGAGTCACTTTGGTGCATTTCTCAAACAACTTGCACAATGTTCTCGCAAAAAATGCAAACAACTGTTTCTTTCTGTCTCTGCATATTACAGTTTTTCTCAGTCGCTTTGGTGCTTTTTTCAGATCAGAATGAAAATTCTCTTAACTATTAGTTCAACCTCCACAACATTTAGTCATTTGTGCACATCATAGTAACAATTTCTCCTTCCTCTGAACAAATTGCAAATACTTTTGGATATGTATCAGTTGCTTCCATACAATTCTCTGCTGTTTTTTAACATTATCATTTGCTTATGTCATGTCAGTCAAAATGAACTTATGAATGCTGAATAGTCGTTCCAAATAAAACTAATAGTCTTCATTTCATTGCTTGAGTCATTACATACAAAATTGTTGAACTAGTTATCAAATTCTGTCACAATGCTTTAGAATTGCAAAGAGCATACAGTAAAAATGTACGTATTCAGTGTCTTGTACTCACTTACTCACCTAACTACAGCAATGTGTAACTTTACTGTAGTTTTCAAATGGCTGTGCATGTGCTGTCTTGAGCATGTTCAGGTAGTGTCACCGAGTTCTGACCTTTTTTTGCATTGGAAAACACTGAGAGAACTGTCATAATGAAAACATAACAAAGCCATTTGACTATCTTGTTCATAAACGATGGTGTCAAGACTTCTAATTTTGATGACACTGACAGTTTCATTGACATGAACACCTGCTTTTGAGGAATGGACTATCCATTTTGAGCAAGTGACGTGCTTTTGCAGGTCATCCACTAGGTTTTGCAGTTTGCACTAATTGTTTTGAGAATTGCACTAACTGCTGTGCAAATGTTAATAGTGATGTGAGAAAAGCACCAAAGCGACTGAGAAAAACTGTAATTTCAACAGTAAAAGTCACACATTGGGCTACTTAATGTGTGATATTCTTGAAGCTCAGACAGTAAAAGTTACACATTAGGCTACTTAATGTGTGATATTCTTGTAGCTCAGACAGGATTCACATTTGATGTATACTTTTACGCTATTTTGATGCCAGACCATGTAACTCATTTTCATAAAGGGAAAAAAGGATTTTTTACAGGTAGGCTAGTTCTTTCTTAAACATGTTATATAAATAGCAAAATTATAAGTATAATATATTCTTTTGAAATTTGGTCTCTGCATTTATCCCAATCCGTGAATTAGTGAAACACACTCAGCACACAGTCAGGTGAAGCACACACACTAATCCCGGCGCAGTGAGCTGCCTGCAACATGCCTTGCTCAAGGGCATTTCAGCCATGCCTACTGGTCGGGGTTCGAACCGGCAACCCTCGGTTACAAGTTACAAGTCCGAAGCGCTAACTAGTAGGCCACGGCTGCCCTAATATATATGACATATTATTATAGGCCTACTTGTCAGATTGCATATCATATTTAACACTTTCACATAATGACTTAAACTATTGCCTAATGTTAAGGACAATTCAGAGAACTTGTATATTTTAACCGACCTGACCAATAACTATACATAGCTAATCTAAAAAAAAAATATTTTTTGTTTGTTTGTTTGTTTGTTTGTTTTCCCCGTAATTTATATCAAAAAGTGAAATTTTCATATATTCCAGATTCATTAC
>NC_055965.1:29119963-29159963 GCF_018492685.1 Alosa sapidissima
GTTTGTGTGTGTGTGTACGCGGCCGTGTGTGTGTGTGTACGCGGCCGTGTGTGTGTGTGTGTGTGTGGAGCTGCACTAAGTGAAGACAGGTTTGGTCTGACCAAAGGGAAGTGAGACTGGTCAGGCGGGCAGCTGTCGTCAGCTGTAAGAATGGATCACCTTCTCTTTATCTCCCCCTTTTCATCAGTCTTTCATTATCTCTCTCTCTCTCTCTCTCTCATTTATCTCTCTCTCTCTCTCCCTCTCTCTCTCATTGTCAGCTCCTCCTCTTTCTGACCTGGTCTCATGTGTTACTGCCTACACATGTGTCTGTTTGTCTGTCAGTCTGTTACTGTCTGTGTGTCTCTGTGTGTGTGTGTCTCTCTCTCTCTCTCTCTATGTGTGTGTGTGTGTGTGTCTGTGTGTGTGTGTGTGTGTGTGTGTGTGTGTGTGTGTGCATGTGTATATATTACTGTCTGTGGGTGTGCCCATCTTACTGTCTCCATGTATACTGCACTAGAATGTCTTTCTCTTTTGTCACTGTCAACATGTGTCTGTTTATGTTCCCTCTTCCTCCTCACTTTACTCCTTCTTCTTCTTCTTCTTCTTCTTCTTCTTCTTCTTCTTCTTCTATTTCTTCTCATTCTTCTTCATACTCTCTCCTCTCTCTCCTCCTCTCTTAAGCAGATGAATACTCACAGAGAGGTAGACTTCTCAGTGCGGTACAAAATGTTCCGGATCTCTCTCTCCCACCCCCCCCCCCCCCCCCCATCTCTCTCAGTGGAACATTCAGCCGCTATATGTCTGTTTCCAGTGTAATATTTACACAAGTGTGTATGTCCACAAAGGGGGGGGGGGGGGCGGCAAAGGAGAACCTGTCACTTACTTTTCACTCTTCATCTCTTTTCTCCTCCCCATGTTACAGTAATATCATCCCCCTTTTTTCCCATTGGCAGAAATATCAGACTTCACTCTGACCTATGTCAGTATTATGTTTATGGTGGGATTGATCAATGGTTAATGGCACAAACAACAATGTAGGCTATACAGAGTTATTTTTGCTTGTGACTCAATGGGTTCTCTTCACAACTCTGGCGAAGTTGTGTGCATGTGCCTGACAGTCTGTGGGTATAGCACTGCACACAAGCAGATGGATGGTAGTTACATATTATTATATTCCAGAACTGTGAAGTTGTGTGCATGTGCCTGACAGTCTGTGGGTATAGCACTGCACACACGCAGATGGATGGCGTTCTCAGGTTTGTTTACACAGGATTGGCTGAGGTCATGGGGTCGTGGGATGACCTTTCACCTCCTCCGCAGACCCCACTGTTATCTTTCAGGGGTTATATCTTCAGTATATGTTAAAGAATAACAACAGCACATGAGAAACACAAACAGGTGCACAACATGTGCTCGAGGATGCCAATGAGAAAGCAACATGTCAGTGTTCTTGTCCCTCTAATTCTCCTCCACCTCCCTTTCTCTCTCTCTCTCTCTCTCTCTCTCTCTCTCTCTCTCTTCTCTACTTTGCCGGCCAGCAGAGCAAACATTCAGACCCCCCCATCCACTCGGCCTCTGCTTATCATTGGGGGGAACTGCCCCCCCCCCCCCCCATACACACATATATATATATATATGTATGTATGTATATGTATGTATGTATGTATGTATGTATGTATGTATGTGTATGTGTGTGTGTGTGTGTGTGTGTGTGTGTGTGCGTGTGTGTGTGTGTGTGTGTGTGTGTGTGTGTGTGTGTGTGTGTGTATACCACATGCATATGTCACCGGTAAAGAGAAGGAGGTGGAGACAGGACTGCCCTTTCTAAGCAAACACACACACACATGCTGAGAAGCACACGTGTGCTGAGCCACGTATACAGTTGACCTGGAGCACACACACACACACACACACACACACACACATGACATGCATATAAATTCACACGCTTATATAAACACATGCTACATAACTGAAAACATAATCAGATTTCTGTGCACATAGATAGATAGATAGATAGATAGATAGATAGATTGATTGATAGATTGATAGATTGATTGATTGATTGATATATTTACATAATATGTCCTTACGCAATTGTTTATGTCAAGATAGTCAAGCTGTTTTGACTTGTTGTCAATTAGTCTACTCTGCATTTTCTAATGAACAATGTGCAAAGTTTAACTAGTAGTATGTGACATATAGTTATTTCAAAACAACAAAGTTACACATTACAGTTTTTCTCGATTGCTTTGACCTGCTTAAAGAAACTGGGATCCACTTGGTGCACCTTCTTTGCACAGCAGAAGTCATCTCTTGTGAATGTGTTTACGCATTTTCATTGGGTTCACACATTTCTCAAACCCTTTTGCAAAACAATTAACCCAGACTATTGGTTTTCCCGTGCTAAACAACAGGAAAACATATTTTCACAGGTGGTAGAGATTCCTTGCATACAGTAAGTCTGAATCTCTGATGCACCTGTGTGAAACTCCTTTGCACAATTCTTCAGCAGCCGTTCATTATCCATAAGAGAAGCCATGTCTGTTCTGACTATGACAACTATGGCAGCTATTATTTCAACACATTTGCAAGGAATGACTCAAGTGAAGAGATAAGGTCAAGCTGTTTTATGGGGTCGGACTCAGCATGGAACCATATATAGTGCATTTTGACCAACATGACATTAGCGATTGAAAATGTAAACATTTGATGACAAACATGACATCTGATTTTGTATAAAAAGCAGTTGTATGGAAGTATACTTACATAATCACTGCTGTTTGTTCAAGGTGAGGATAAACTGCTTTACTGGTGCGCAAAGGTGACAAGATGATATGGAGTTTGAACAAACAGTTTTGAGAATTTCAATTATAATCTGAGAATTGCGGCAATGCAACTGAGACAAGCTGTAAGTCTCCATAAAGTGCCAGAAATGTTGATATCTGCATAAAAGTGTATTTGCACAATCACACTAGACTGTTTGGTCCAGACGCGAGTTCGGAGACCCTGGGTCAGGGAAGAGCAATTGCACTCGGGTACGCTACGGTATGGAAAAGGGGCTATGGTCCGTGGTGTAGTCTATGTGATACGCAGGACTACGCATGAGGCCTACCCACTTAAAAAGCATCACCATCTCCGTATAACCACTTACTGTAAAATAGGCAAGGATGCGTATTAACATTTGGGGTTGATCACAGTATACCCACTAGGCTACAGCTAACTACTACATCACAGTAGGCCTACATAATACAGCAAAGACTACACCACTGGGTATAGTTGGGGTTCAGGAGCAACTTTTGGTGATTAACCTAACAGGGATCTCAACTGAGCCACAAAGTACTAATATTTCTGGACCACGATGGGTGAAAAGTGTAAAAAGATAAGATAAAATAAAATAAAATAAAATAAAATAAAACGCCTAAAACATATGAAGCACCTTTTTTGCTGTGCTAAGACGGTGACAATGAAAATCAAGTGCATCCCAGTTTATGACAGTTTTTCTCAATTGCTTTACAGTTTTTCTTGATCGTTTTGATGCTTGTGTCAACTTTGCACATTCTCAAAACAGTTACAGTTTTTTCTCGATCGTTTTGATACCTGTGTCAACTCTGACATCACGTTCTCAAAACAGTTAACACCCGTGTCTGAACAAAAGCACTCTGGACAAAATGACACATTTTGCTTGCAAAAGGCTGTTACTCTCAAAACACTTAAAACATGCAGCAAAAGCAAATCTTGCCGAACACTACAACTTGTTGCCAATTCAAAGACACTCTTTACAGTTTTTTACAATTGTTTACACACATTTTCAAAACTCTATTTTTCAAAACTCCACACACAAAACCCACACAACATTCAAAATGTCAAAAACACATATTTAAAGCAAACATCCGCCTCACATTACAAACACTTTTGTCATAATATGACATTTTGGATACATCATGTACACACTGTTACTCAAAACCTAATGCTCTTCTGTCTTTCATAGGCTTTATGTATTTCCATACAAGAGTGAAAGTTACGGTACAGAGAGAAGTTGAAATACACAGTATTATTGAAACCAAAAATAGTGATTTTTTGCAAATAATTTGCTGTTGCAAATACAGTATTTTACAGCCAACAAGAACAAAGCAAAGCAAAATACAATGGCCACAGATGTACATGGAGTTCTGAAAAAGCTGATTTTGCCTAAGACGGAAATGACTGACTACTATCAAATTACTTTGCTTTTTCCAAAGAAAAGTGTGTGTCTGTGTTTGTGTGTGTGTGTGTGTGTGTGTGTGTGTGTGTGTGTGTGTGTGTTTGTGTGTGTGTGTGTGTGTGTGTGTGTGTGTGTCTGCGTGTGTGTGTGTGTGTGTGTGTGTGTGTGTGGGGGGGGGGGGGGGGGGGTATGTACTGTATTCATAGGTCTATAGAAAAATGAATTGAGCTAATGGTAACTTGGGGAGACACAAATATATAGTAAAAAAACAAGTTTTACTGTACATAAAGTCGACTTTTTGTAGAACATTCCTTTCAAAGTATCTGCATTGGTTCTGAACATTTCAACCGTAAATCCTCTAGGAGCAGATTGAGAGGGTACATACATATAGAGTACAGTATGTCTACTCATAGGCCTATAAGGCAATGATTGGATGGTGTTCAGTAAAGTAATGAGTGTTTACACATGTGAGGAGAGAGAGTGAAGCACTGGTGAATAAGTGTGGCATTTTGATGGGTTATGTTTGAAAAATGAAATCAAGTTACTTCCTGTTTGATTTTTGTGTGTTAAGTAGAAAATTGTGTGTGGTGTTTTGCAAAATGTGTTTTAGTCAATTGAAAACTGAGTCAAACACTGAGAATTAGTGTATAGTTTTGCAGATTTGGTGTTGGGTTATGATGTTTGGAAGACATGTTTAGAAAATTGATTTAGAAAATTTAGTTGATGTGACTGTGTAGAAAATTTAGAAAATTGATGTGACTGTCATTGACATGTAAGACATACAGCAAACACCTAGCAAGATACGGTAAATTTCATTGAACTACAACTTTCATCGAAATAGACCTACAGTAAACACCTTTTGTACTGTTTTCTCCACCAAATAGGCAATATAGTACTTTGTCTAAATGTGCATTAGATCCATACTTGCAAATAGCAACACAGAACAGACATCTCTTATGTATAATGAATGATTGCTGATTGAAGAATTGTGCAAAGGAGTTTCACTCAGGTGTATCAGAGATTCAGACTTCTGCAAAGATTCTATACCACCTGTGAAAAGATGTTTTCCTTTTGTTTAGCATGGGAAAACCAATAGAGTTTGGGGCTTTTGAATGACACCTGTGTTAACTGTTTTGCAAAAGGGTTTGAGAAATGTGTGAACCAAAATGAAAATGTGTGAACACATTCGCAAGAGATGACTTCTGCTGTGCAAAGAGAGCAGTCATGAAGACCAAGTGGGTTCTATACTTACAGTTTTTTCTGATTGCTTAAGCACTTTTTTTGCAAAACTCTACACACAAATGGCAAAACCTCTCACCCAATCAGCAAAACATTGTAGTTCTCGTGCAAAAGCTAACACACCTTGCTTAAGTCTTCACACCTTCTAAAAAATGTTTTTTTTCGTATCAAACAGTAAACACAAGCCATCACAATACAGTTTTTTTCTGAATGCTTAAACACAACCATGATTCTTATAGCACAATTTCTAAAACTATTAATTCTTATAGCAAAACCACTCACTGAGTTTGCAAAACTAAAAGCACAAACACTGCTTTGCACTCAGTTTGCAATTTTGTAACACACACTTTGCACAACTGCAGGCACAATCTGCACAGCACTCAATTTCCAAATGATCAACACACTCCTAGCAAATCTATACACATGTATGGAAATTATTTACACTATTTTGCCAACTCTCTGGCACACTTTCTCATGTAAAAACTGTTTTAGATAATTAGTTCACTTTGCAATCAGCCTAAGCACTATAAATAAGCCACAGGTAATGTACAATGGGTACAATAGAGGGAGCAGGAAGAGTGAGAAGAGTAAGAATTAGAGGAGGCCGAAGAATAGGACGTGGAGGTGAAGAACTAGGAGGAAGAAGAGGACAAGGAGGTGAAGAAGTGAGAGGGAGAGGATGACAAGGACAAGGAGGTGAAGTTAGAGGAAGAGGACAAGGAGGAGCAAGAGGAGGGGGAAGAGGAAGGGTAAGAAGAGAAAGAAATAGCCCTTTTACAGGCAATTGCAGTGCCCCCCACCTCCCCCCAACATTCTAAATCAATTGTATGTATAGTGATATTATACACCATTTAAAAGCTTGGACTCTTGGGAATTCTCATATGACACATGTACAATCTGTATAGTGCTTTGAATTGTCAGATTAATCTTACTATGTCTCAATTCATTTTAATCAAAAAGCACTCATATTTCCTTCTATATTGATCTACTTTGAGATGCAGATTTACAAGACCTGGGAGTGGGTTGTGTTTCCAAGACAAAATAAATGACCAAGAGGGCAGAATGTGGTAATTTCCAGAGAAAACCGCCTAAAAAAACAACTATCATTTTACCCTTTGCCAATCTCTGACAGTCAGTCTCACAGTCAATCTATTGGCACCAAAATAATTTACTAGGCCCTTTGCTTTCAAAAGAGGTCAAGCACTTGAATATAAGTAAAATGTTGAAACAGGGCCATTGTTAGTAGGCGGTGTGCAATATCTAAACTGTAACCTGCTCAAAGAAACTGGGATCCACTTGGTGTCCAAATAGGCAATACGGTACTTTCTCTAAATGTGCCATAGATCCATACTTTCAAATAGCAACACAGAACAGACATGGCATGGATAAGGAATGATTAAAGAATTGTGCAAAGGAGATTCAGGTGTATCTACAGATTTAAACTGACGCAAGGACTCTCTACCATTTGTGAATAGATATGTTCCTTTTGTTTAGGACAGGGAAACCAAAAGAGTTTGGGGCCTTTGAATGACCTGATCTGTGATCTGTTTCGATCTGTTTGTGTGAACCCAATAAAAACGTGTGAGCACATTTGGAAGAGATGACTTCTGCTGTGCAAAGAAGGTGTTAATGAAGACCAAGTGGATCCCAGTTTCTTTAAGCAGGTCACAGTAATCGAGAACAACTGTAAAGGCAAGACAATGCAAAGACTATATCAATTCCAATAGTAGATTACTATATGAGAAAGACTGAATGAGATAGGATTTGTTTTTACTGTATTTTACAGTTCTGAGCTTGCCAGACTATGTAAAGTATTGTCATTCAGTTAAAAAAAAAAAAAGGAAATGCTTTTAGTGTGTTTTACAACAGTTCTTTTCAAAAATACTGTTATGGGAAAGGCAAAATTATGCTTGACAGATTACAAATGACAACTGAAGGAAATATACAACACCTGGAGGGACTATTCAACAGAGAACCTGTTTGGATCCTTACTGTAGCAATTGTAAAAAAAAAACCAGCAGACAATATGTACACAAGCAATTGCATGGATATGCAAAAGCATCCACTGTGTCTCCGAAGTCATGAGAAATTGCTTGTGCTTGAAATTGCTTTGATGTGCCCAAATGAGGGTGAACTGGTTCCTAACCCTATAGGGAGTTTAACCCTTTGGCTTAGAATGGTCCTATACTATGTATGATAAGGACACTTTTCCTCCTCTTTATTTCCTTCACGTGATGCAGCAGGGAGTGCCCTGTCCACCCTGCTCCCCCCGATGCAGAATCAACACAGAAAGCGTTTTTTTTAATTATTTATTTTTCTGGGCACCCTTCCCGAGTGGGCCCAGTGTGGTCTCTCCCGTTGCCTCCACAACCAGATACTACAAATACTACAAAATACTTCTTTCTTAAAAGCCTTTTTTGTCTATCCCTTCACTTGTACACTACCTGGAAAATCATCTGAAAGCAAGAGACTCCTTCCATAATCAGTCAACAGATTAGATATGCTGACCCCTCATGTTAGACATCCCAATATAAACCTCTGCCAGGGTCGGCACCAGAGAACAACGGGTGGGGGGGCACCTCACCTCACTTTGCCATATAATAAAGAGCATCCTTCGAGCCTTTTGGATAACTGAAACAATATCATGGGGGAAAATAGTACAAGAACATAGTGGTCATAGCCTATAGTGTTTAATAGACTACAGCACACAGTGTTTAATAGAATAGTTGCATAGGCTACAATACAAGTAAACAGACTCACCACTAGCAGGCCTAGGCTACAGCTGAGTGCAAAATGTCATCACTGTGTCTTTCCATTCATGTTGAAATGTTCTTATAAGATCCTGCTCAAAAGCAAATTGCATATAGGGCCTTCTGATAATATTGCAACATTGAACATAGGCTATGTGATCGCTCGAAATGTTCTTAAGTACAGAACTAATTCTAACACATTTATGAAGTGGCTAGGCAGAGGCACCAAATGTGATGGAAAGTTTAAAAGTGAACAGGACACTCGGCATGGCTTTTAGTATTTTGTGCTGCTCTGACAGTCCACTTCTATTGACTGTTAGTCTACTGTTTTTAAGTTTGGAGATGTATTGTTTTGCAGCGACATGCAATGCCGACTCCACAACTGTTGCACTTCCCAGCCAGTTGGTGTAATAGATTGGTTAGAATAGAAAAACCGCACTCTCAAGTATATTCTCTTTACTTATTTATTAATGCCATGTCCACAGACGCGCTTCGGCCTAAGCCATCGTCAGTGTGTAGTGTGACTACCAACATGAATGCTTTTTATCATTGAAGGGGCAAAGGGTTACAGGTGAACACATGAGGTCATCAGGTGAGCTGCACCCAAGGGTGCGCTGTACCAACAGTTGTACAACATATTTGCACACAAAAGACACAATACATCAGACTATAGTAAATAGACACATGCAAACCCTATCAAACAGTTGCCAAATTAAACAGCATAGATTGATTAAAGAAAAATGGAAAATAAAATAAATAATAATATAATAATAGCCTACATCCAATTGACACATTAAATAGGCTAAACAAAAAATGCAAACATGCAAAATAAGATGTAATAGATTGCCCACTATGAATCAGTGACAATAACTCAAAGACAAACAATCCAAATAGATGACTTATTTAGACATTTAAACTACTGTAGGTAGCATTTTCACATTTTAAGTTATTTAACACCATCACTACCACACTGGTGAGTTTCATCAAAGTTGAATAATTTTGTATACACCTGGAACTGGTGTGTGCACAACCTCTATCAATGTAAATACAAAAAAAAGTAAAAATAAAAATCAGGTTGTCACATTAATACCATCCAATCAGTTGAGCCAATTAGAAGTCAAGTATTATGACATTATCAATCATTTCTTATTTAAAATGTGCAAAATTGGAAATGTCCTTGTTTGAGGTATCTTGTCAAGTTACCATAGCACTGAAATATTTCACAGGTCAGAGAACATAGACAAATTTAAAGTCTAGAAAAAACCCGTTTGGGTT
The DNA here is from genome assembly GCF_018492685.1 of Alosa sapidissima. Taxonomy (NCBI): domain Eukaryota; kingdom Metazoa; phylum Chordata; class Actinopteri; order Clupeiformes; family Clupeidae; genus Alosa; species Alosa sapidissima. The sequence goes on from NC_055965.1 coordinate 29,129,414, forward strand.
GAAAAAATAACCCAGCATTTTTTTTAGAGTGTGCCCATCTCTGTCCATTCTGATCCACTACAGGACATGTTATCTGCTGTGTCCCATACTGATCCTACAGGACATGTTATCTGCTGTCTCATACTGATCCCCTGTTACCTAAAGAACTGTAAAAGATCCTTCTTTTGATCTTCTTCTTTTCTTCTTTTGAATTCAAATCTGTCAAATGTTTACTGTAATAAGCCCACATGAGTGCCAGGCTGTTATCTACTGTGTCAACACTAATGTTTGCTGGCATACTCCTACACAGATTGTGAAGAAATTATTAACTCATAATTGGACAGTCTGCTGCCAGTATTTATTTTAGTGATTAGCCTGGATGGCATTTCATTCAGCCTATTAGAAGAAGTCACATCACTTTGCTCTGCAAATGTCCCTAGTGATGATGTAAGTCAAAGTCAAAGTCAAAAAAGTCAGTCAGCTTTATTGTCAATTTCTTCACATGTTCCAGACATACAAACATAAGTAGCCAAGTAGCATAGCTTTCGTTATTTTCTCTCTTTTTTTTACCAAATCATTTTACGCGAAGACGAGTCCACAAGTCCCACTCCCAAGTGAAATATTGTCCAAACAATGACACCTCTCTTTTCTCCATGCCGTTCTTCGGCCAACTGCATGGCGCTGACCCCTCGCGGTTGGTTTAAATGCCACTGATTGATGTATTTTTGCACCAATGAGATCTCTCCAAATCCATTAGATTCTGGTCCACAGGCGGGCGCTCGTCCAAGTCACAGAAAGTGCCACGACTCCATTCGTCGCGGCTTCTCTGAATCACTGAAATTCAGAGCTTGGGGTAAGACGCACATTTTTATTACTTTCCTTCAGTAGAGCAAAATGTTAAATTGTCGAAGTTTGCTTGAAGTTGCATGCAAACTATTGTAACCATAGGATTTATTGTCTCGGCGTGTGTGTGTGCAGCGTGCGGAAGTTTGGGAAGCTCATCGCAACAATGTAGCAAATGTCCTGAACAGTTGCCTGACTTTCTCTAACGTGTGCAGCCCACTTCGAAGAGATGATTCACCATAAACTCCATGTCTACCCCATGCAGAGAACGTCTTATTGTTGAGACCTTGTACGTTTTATATCGTGTAGCCTAGCCTATGTAGTGAAAACTGACGGAGACCGCATAGTTTGTATAGGCTTGTGCTACGAGCGAGGTATGGGTTACTTCGTTGGAAACTTGTGTAAAAGTTTGTAGAACGTTGCAGCTGAATGGAAGAATGCTGCTTTAGGTGATTGTTGAGTTGTGTGAGTTTTCTTATCACGCCTGTTTGTTGGGATATATTTTCATTCGACCCCACTGAGTTTGTGTGTAATGTTTATCTTATCTGTGGACAAGTTGATTTTGATTTTCGAGATCCACTGATTTGGTTATTAAATGAGCGTGTCTGCCGTTTTGATAATGGCCTGGCTTTGATTGATCCAGACGGATGATGTTTCAAACACAATGGACAGGACTTAATACTATGCTGAGCAAGATTGGCTTTTGATGGAAATATAACGCATTTATTCTTTCCTCTTTTCCGTTTTGAACGCTTTGAACTTGATACCGCACCATGCTTAAAATAGGCTATAGGCTATCCGAAGCGATGAGGAGGGGGTCCAGAAAATCTCGGCTATGCTATATAAGTTCACTGCATTAGTTAGACTGATGACAGTTGCTGCTTCGTAGGTAGAAAGACGACGTTACTTGAATGAGTTTTGTGAAAGATATTTTGTGTTTGTGCTTTTAGGGTGTTTGGAGACATGCTGACGAGGATATAGCCTAAGGTCTGTGTTGCCTTCTGATTCATTACATAAACTCCAGAGGTAGTTGCCACGACATAGAGGGTTAATTGTCCGCGGGTAGAAACAGTACAGAAAGTTCTCCCTGGATTTTGTTGAAGCCAATCGCCTCTATTGATATCATAATATCACCTGTCAGGTTCCAAGACCACAGCCGTGTCAATTTGCTTGCTTTAATGAGTTTTTTTTTAAATATAGGTTAAGTTTGCTTACATATTTATATTGTAAGAGAATGTGTAGTATTTTGCCTTAAGTTGATAGACCTGACAGACGCAGAGAACATTACCTTAAGTCTAACTTGTTTATTCTTATTATTTTTATTATTATCATTATGTTATTAGGCTATTTCAGTGTTGACACATTTATTCGTTAGATTGCCTGTTGATTCAAACATCACATCTAATTTTGGGGCAATATGTTTTTCAGTAGAACCATTCTGACAAGGTTTAATTTGTAGAATGGTGTATAATCAATCAAATCATTTGGCTTTGTTTTAGGCCTAATGATTTTTTTTTTTTGCCCGTCTTGTGTAACTGCACAAGTATTTTATAGTCAGGGAGAGCGTGTGGTAAAGACCGAGCCAGGAGGGGGCGTGGTCAACTTAAAGATCTAGTCAGGGGGCGTGGTCAACTTAAAGACCAGTCAGCATTTCCCAAGCACTTGGAGGCCCCTTCTCAAGTGAACACACACACAACCACCTCTCTGTCTGTATGTCTTTCTGTCTGTCTGTCTCTCTCTCTCTGTCTCTCTCTCCCCTGCCCCCTCCAAAACCATACCCAGGGCAGTATATTTGATGAGGGTGCTTGTTTGACATCTCCCATCTGTAGGTGTCTTCAGGGCATTCAGTTTGCCCATTGTGGTCTGAGAAGTGCGGGAGAGAAAGACTCGGGGAAGGACAGGGAGAAAGGGTTTGTGTGTGTGTGTGTGTGTGTGTGTGTGTGTGTGGTGTGGGGGGGGGGGGGGGGAGTATTCCTTGAGGGAATTCCTGTCCAGGAATGTTCCCTGAAAGTGTAAACACATGGCGGGGGTATGAAGTGTGTGTGTGTGTGTGTGTGTGTGTGGGGGGGGGGGGGGGGGGGGGTAGTTGTGGGGTCTTGCTGTTCTATATGTACACATCCCAGGGAAACTAGAAACCAAGTGGCGTTTGCACACGGGTGGTTGAGGACTGAGACGAGAGGTGTGTGTTTGTGATTGAGGTGAGCCTGGGTTGGGGGGTGGTGTGTGTGGGTCGGCTCAGAGTTGCACAACATACCTCAGTGGTTGAGAGTGAAAGAATTTGTCATCTCACAGGGGGGAAAAAAAGACCCTCTCCTTTTTTTTTTTTTTTTGAAGCGTTGTGTTGCGTGTGCATACATACGTACGTGCGCGTGTGTGTGTGTGCACTCTGCCTCTACCTTCAACCCTCCCGCTGGCCTCTCCACGTACCCTCCTTCGCTCTGTGTGTGTGTGCGTGCGCGTACGTGCACGTGTGTGTGTGCGCACTCTGCCTCTACCTCCAACCCTCCCGCTGGCCTCTCCACGTACTCTCCTTTGCTCTGCGTACTGAGACAAGCGACCCCCGGGCAGTAGGACTGTCCCTCTGCATGTTGGACTTTATGCTTCTGTCCTAGAACACGTGCGGTGTTGCTTAAAACAAACAAACAAACAAAACCAAACCACCAACCAACCCCAACATTCTAATGTTGGTTTTCTGAACATTTTTCAGGATTACAACCGAGTCACAGCTCCTCACCGACTTCAGAATGACTTTAGAACATGTCGAACTCGTACAACCTATAAACACGTGTGCTGTTTGCCCCCAACCCAAACTCAAACGACCTATAAACGCGTGTGCTGTCGCCAAACAACCCCAACATTCGTTATGTTGAGAAAACCAACTCACAGATCCACAATGCCAGGTAATTATGACTTTAGAACACGTCGAACTTGTACAAATTTGAACAAACGACAACAAACTGACTGAAAGTGTCCACTGATCAAACTGTTGCCGTTTGCTGGAGTTTTTTGGCATTTGTTGGTGTTTGTTTGATGAGGTAATGTTCAAGCACCCTAAAGGTGAATTAACAGTTCTCCTGTCCTGGGTGTTGCTGTGAGTAGTGTTGGCATTTGGAGTCTGTGAATTCAGTTTGAATTTTCAAACTCAATTCATTCACATTCTGTTTCAGATGCATGTGAAAAGCTTTGTCTGCCTCCTGCAGTATTTTGTGTGAGTGAAGATACAAAAATACCCTATATAGTGATTTTTTATATATATATATATATTATATATATATATATATATATATATATATATATATATATATAATAAAATGGTCAGAAAGTGGTGTATAAGTACTTGTTCAGCTGTACAAGCAAGTTACTTTGGTTGTGTGTGTCTGTATATGCAGGATGTTATACATGGTGTGTGTGTGTGTTTGTTTTGTGTGTGTGTGAACGCCAGAGGCGTCTGCTTGTAAATATCAGACGTTCTATGAACCCATGCGACCTCTGCCACCATGTTGCTGTCGGTAACCAACACATACCCACACATGTACCTTACCCATGCAGACCATATCCATAGCATATGACACATTATCATACACATATCCTATATCAGTAGTTTTCAAAATGAGTACCACCTCAGAAAACATTTGGCTCTCCAAGTACCACCATTATGACCGGCATTAAAACACAATAGCGTAAGCCAATTTAAGTGCACATTTTACATTTTTACATTGTACATACTGTTTTTGCTGCTTTTTTTTTTTCTCAAGAAATTTAGCTTCAATGATTGCATGTTTTTTTTTGTAATTATATATTTTAATTATAATACATTTTGACTACCACTAGAGAGAGGTCACGTACCACCAGTACTCGTACCACAATCACTGTCCTATGTCACACTAGAACATGTACATATCTATTAGTCCAGTGATTGCTGGTGTGAAGTTCATATCAGAGTGTGTGTGTGTGTGTGTGTGTGTGTGGGGGGGGGGGGGGGGGTGTTGTCTGCAGCGTGGGGTCCTAGACATTACTCTAACAAGCAGTCCGTTCAGCAGGAAGTGAGGTCCTCTGAGCAGCTTCCTGGTTTCAAGGAAATTCCATTGGAGTGTTGTGTTTTGTTTATCCTTTCAAGGCTCTCGACCCCAATGGACTTATTTGTAGATGCGTGGGGCTGGTGAGCTGTGCTGCTGGCCTATAGGGAGCTGGAGTGGGATTGTGTGCTGGCCTATAGGGGGGTGGTGTGTGTGTGTGTGTGTGGGGGGGGGGGGGGGGGGATGCCTGCCTATAGGGCGATGGTGGTGCCTGCCTATAGGTGGATGGGGTCTGTGTGTGTGTTAGTTCTGACTCAATGACTCTTATCACCGCACAAGGAACTCTAGTTCAAAATCCATCCGTGGATAGCTAGACACACACTGACACACCAACACCATACAGAGCAGAGCTGCTGTGAGTTCTTCTTATGTAGCTAACATACATTCACTGGTTGTTGGCTTAGTGCTCTTATTCAAGTTTAGTGTTTAGTATGTGTACCCAACATGTGTAGTTTATGTGTGTATGTCCATCTGTCTGCTGTTTTAACCAGACATAAGTTCAGGCCCTTTTGGCCCTGTAAAGATTAACTTAGTCTGTGTGACCATGCTGACCTGTGTGTTTATCTCTCCTGGTCCACTGTTTGCAGGACGTGAGGTAAGGGCGCAGGCAGGCAGGCAGACGACCGACAGACCGACCCGACCGACGACAGACAGCCAGGACGCAGACAGACAGACGCAGACATGGACGTGTACGACCCTCAGACGCTGGCTTCGTGGTGTTCGGTGGCTTCATGCTGGTGTCGGCGCTGGGCATCGCGCTGGTCTCCACGCTCTCCATGAAGGAGACGTCCTACGAGGACGCGCTGGCCGAGCAGCGCCGCAAGATGGCCCGTCTGCAGACCGCCGGTCGGCGCCCGCTGCCGCCGCCAACGCATCATCAGCCCGCGCCGACAAGAAGAGGAAGAAGAAGAAGAAGGAGGAGAAGGCGTCCAACGGGAAGGTGGCGGAAACCGCCGTGGCGGCTGAGCAGGTCGCCGAGGAAGTGGCCGAACCCGAACCGGAGCCTGAACCTGTGCCGGAGCCTGCCGTTGTCGTGGAAACCGTCGTTTGCGAGCCTGTCGTCGAGGACGCGCCCGAGCAAGAGGCTCAAGAACCTGAACCGGCACCCGAGGAGGCCGCCCCGGAACCTATCGTCGAGCCTGCCCCTGTTGCCGTGGAGACGCCCGATGTCCCCTCTCCGTCATCCTCGGGCAAGAAGAAGAAGAAGGTGGCCAAGGTGGAGCCCGCCGTCGCCAAGCCCCAAGAGAACGTTGCTGCCGTGGCGCCCACCGTCGTGGAGGTTGCCGTGGAGACGGCGCCTGCCCCGCCTGCGGTCGCTGCTGTTGCCCCAGTCAAAGCTGAAGAGCCCAAAGCAGAAGCTCCCCCTGCTGCTGCTCCCAGCAAGAGAAGCAGAAGGAAGAAGGCAGAGCCAGGTAAGGAAGTGATGAAAGTGGGACTGCTGATTCCAGAACAGTTATCCGATACGGCAGGAGATATAATACTGATTCAGGACAAACTGTTAATATAGATAACAATCTGTAATATGTACACCATATCAACTCTGTGTATATTTGATATGGTGTACATATCACACACACACACACACACACACACAAAATATATATATATATATATATATATATATATATATGTATATATATATATATGTCACAAAAGTAAGTAATTTCTCACTCCATTGCCTAACTCTAAAACTTAATCTGATTAAGTTCTGATATTCTATTCTCCCTCTTTCCCACCTGCCCTTGTCTCCCCCCTGGTGGAGTAATGTGTCTAACAGTAACAACATTGTCTTGCCTAAGTTTCTATAACACACAATGCTCTGGCCATTAAATAGCCTTAGTTGCGGAAATTGCCTTAAATTAAACAAACAAATAAACATTGTCTTGCCCCCACTCTTTGCCAGTTGCTCCGGTGGAGGCGACCCCTGTTGCCCCGGTAACCTCTGTGACCCCTGAGGTGGCTCCCGTGCAGTCGGCGCTCCCCACTCTGCTCACGGCCCTCAGCACCCTGACCGAGGCCGAGACCCAAAAGGTCCTGGAGGCGCTCGGAGACAAGACCGGACACAACTCCTGGCAAATGGTACGGGACCCGCCGCCATGGTGGCGAGAGCCCTCCTACGTCACGGATAAAAACCTTTTCTAATGCAAATATAAATGACTTTCAGTGTTGGTTGGTAATGGCAGTACACATGGGTATGATTCTAAATATGTATTATGTTCATTTTCCTGCTGCCAGTTAATGGTTTGGGAGTGGAATCTAAATAGAAATACATTTACGGTATGTGGATAGAAATACATTTTACGGATGTGTGTTTGCACAATATATTAAGATCCTTTTTCTTTCTTTGTCTCTCTCTCTCTCTCTGTGTCTCTATCTGTGCGTGCTCTTTTCTCTCCCTTTCCCTCCATCCTTCATTCTCTCTCTCTCAATCTTTCAATCCTTCATTCTCTCGCTTCCCCCTTTCTCTCTCTCTCTCTCTCTCTCTCTCTCTCTCTCTCTCTCTCTCTCTCTCTCTCTCTCTCTCTCTCTCTCTCTCTCTCTCTCTCTCTCTCTCTCTCTCTCTCTCTCAGGCCGCTCAGAAAGGAGATCCCGTGGCTGTGGTGAAGAAGCAGCTGGAGGAGAAGGAGAAGGCCCTGGCTGCAGAACTGGAGAACTCCGCCGCCGCTAAGAACCGCGTGAAGGAACTCACCAAGGTTCTAATCCATCCATCCCACTCACACACATACCAGCTCCTGCTAAATGTCATTAATAATACAAGCAGTAACATACAGTTAGCCAGTCACAATAGGAAAGGGAATCTGGTGTTATGTAGTACATTATTAACATCCATTGTTTGAAAGTAGGATGATGGTATTTTCATTAAGCATATCTGGTATTATTCTCTTGTGTCGTGTGTGTGTGTCGTGTGTGTCGTGTGTGTGTGTGTGTCTTATAGGAGCTGGGTGCGGAGAAGTCTCGTCTGGCGGCGGTGGAGACGCGTCTGAGCTCGGAGCTGAGCGGTCGTCAGCAGGAGCTGATGGCTCTGCAGGCGCGCATGCAGGCCTCCTACGAGGAGCACCTGATGGAGACGCAGCAGTTCACCAGCAAGGTCAGTCAGGGGTCAAAGGTTAAGGGTCAGGGGTCAACACCACATGGGAAGGAGGGAAGGAGGCTGCTGTTCTAGTATGAGCTCAGTAATTTGAGTGTGCCTCAATAAAGCAGCGCGCGCGCACACACACACACACACACACACACACACTCACACACACTGAAAGAATCACTCAATTACTCACACACCTACGCATAAACACACACACCACTTTATACACACTACATACACCATACTTTATACATGTCTCTCTCTCACACACACACACACAGATCCAGACTCTGCAGGAGCAGCTGGAAAATGGTCCCAACGCCCAGCTGGCCCGTCTGCAGCAGGAGAACTCCATCCTCAGGGACGCCCTCAACCAAGCCACCAGCCAATCAGAGAGCAGGTACGTGCACCGCCAGCCAATCGGAGGGCCAGCTCACTCGATGGCCTGCCAATCAGAAAAAGGATCTAATGCAACCCTAATAAGGCTACCGTCAAAAAGCTTAGAAAAGGAGAAAGAATGTACACCACTAGTGGAGTGTGAGGTGAACATCTATACGTTTATACGAGTAAATCTGGGTAGACACGCCATTTTAGCTCTGATTATGTTAAACCTTACAAACTTTAGAACCTAGAACTTTAGGCAACTGGCTACAGCACCCGTACCGCATTCTGGTCGAAGTGCCCGCGGGGACCCGGGATCGATTCCGGCCCGGGTCAATTCCCGATTCCACCCCATCTCTCTCCCCTACTTGCTACCTGTCACTCTTCACAATCATATCTGAAGGGGGGGAAAGGCCAAAAACAGTTTAAAAAAACAGCTTTAGAACTTGGCCATCCAGCTTGTTATGTAGTGCAGTTTGAGTAGGCTGATAATGTCAGATTTATTTGAAGAAGTAAAGATCAGAATTCCAACTCTGGACCGATTGGGTTGGATATCTGCCATGCCTGAAAGTTATGTGGTCCTGCAGTGTGAGCAGTTGTAACCATAATTATTACAGACATGAAGTGCAACAGAATGAATCGTATGCTAATTCTACAGTCAAAAGTTCAGAAAAGGAGAAAGAGTGTACACCATAACAATGCAGTGCCAGATGTAAGTTGTAACTACGTATTTAAGTTCATATAAGTAGGTCTGATCAATTGGAAAAATAAAAGGTGTGTAATGTAATGGTATTTAGGTGAAAAAGGTGTTTTGTTCCACACACACAGCTAAGCATCTGTTTCACAAGATGTAAGTTGTAGCTACATATGTAAGTACATAAAAGTAGATCCGATCAGTTGGAACAATAAACGTGTGTAATATAAAGTAAAATGTAAATGGTCGTGCCACAGGTCACACATTCCCAGACTCTTGTGTGTGATCTTTACTTTACCCTGCGGTCAGATTGCTTCCCTTTATGTCCCTACAGACAGCCAGTGGGTGTGGGTGAAGGGGGTCATAAAAGCTGATTTATACTTTAGTAATGGCATGCCATTCTCTGTTATTGTGATGGTTCTCTGCGTGTTCTAACACCGGCCCTGGCCACATTCCAGGGAGGCTTCCAGAATGTTCTACTGGAGTTATAGACTGAGTCCTGCATTCTGCATTCTTAGAAGTAGGTCCAGTGGAAGGAAAGTGACCTGAGGCTAGGGCAGGGTAGTGTAGATTATGACGCAGGGGTGACACAGGGGTGACGCAGAGACTTGTGTGATTACCTCAGGAGACAATGAGGAAGGGTAGGGATGGGTGACGGGAGTCAAATTGCTGCAAACAAACAAAAGGAGGTGTGTGTGTGTGTAGAAACGATACTGAGTGGAAGTTTGAAGTCTTTCTACACTAATTTTGTAATATGAACTCAAAATAGACATTTAATTTAAGGCAAAACATTCTATTTAATGTTTTCTTCTAACTTGTTTGTTCTATTACTGCATTTTTAGTCTACACACACACACACTCTTAATCGGTCCCGCTATGGCACCCACAGGCAGAATGCCGAGATGGCGAAGCTCCGTCAGGACTGCATCCGTCTCAGCCGGGAGCTCAGCGACCGCACCGATGCCCATCTGGCTGAGGAGGAGCGCCGGAAAGTTCTGGAAGCCAAGATGGCCGCCGCAGAGGAACAGCTGACCCAGATACAGGTGAGCTCTCTGGTCAACTGGGTTGCCTGTTGTAACAGAGCTGAAACAGCTCTCATTAAAGTTTCCAATGACATACGCCTCAACACAGATTCAGGTAAAACATCAGTCCTAGTGCTACTGGACCTTAGTGCAGTATTTGACACTGTTGATCACAATATTTTACTACACAGACTAGAACACTGGGTTGGATTTACAGGCATAGTTATCAGCTGGCTAAAATCATATCTACAAGAAAGGAGCTTCTTTGTTGCCATCGGAAACTGTACCTCAACACCAACGTCCTTGACCTGTGGTGTTCCCCAGGGGTCGATCTTGGGGCCACTATTATTCAACCTCTATATGCTCCCACTTGGACAAATCATTCAAAATAATTTGATTTCATATCATAGCTATGCAGATGACACACAAATTTACTTAGCTCTATCACCAAACAACTATGGTCCTCTTGAATCTATGTGTCAGTGTATAGAACAAATCAACACCTGGATGTCTCAAAATTTTCTTCAGCTGAACAAAGAAAAAACTGAAGTAATTATATTTGGTAAAAATGAGGAAAGACTTAGGGTTGCCACTCTCCTTGACACAAAAGGGTTGAAGGCAAAGGATACTGTTAAAAACCTTGGTGTATTAATTGACAGTGATCTAAATTTCAACAGCCACATGAAAGCGATAACTAAATCAGCTTTTTACCACCTCAAAAATATTGTCAAACTCAGAGGGCTGATGTCAAAACATGACTTAGAAAAACTCATTCATGCATTTATCTCCAGCAGGGTTGATTACTGCAATGGACTGTTCACAGGCCTTCCTAAAAAGACTATTAAACAGCTTCAGGTGATACAAAATGCAGCAGCTAGGACTCTAACAAAAACTAAAAGAACTGACCACATTACTCCAATTCTTAAGTCCTTGCACTGGCTTCCAGTAAGTCACAGAATTGACTTTAAAGCATTATTGCTTGTTTATAAATCAGTAAATGGAGCAGGACCTAAATACTTGTCAGACATGCTTCAGCAGTACACACCTTCTCGTCCTCTCAGGTCCCAGGTGAAAAACCTGCTAGTAAAACCTACAGTTAGAACTAAACATGGTGAAGCAGCTTTTAGCTGCTATGCGGCTCAGCTGTGGAACCAACTTTCGGATGACATTAAAAAGGCCCCAACTGTAGCCAGTTTTAAATCTAGACTTAAGACCAAACTGTTCTCAGACGCTTTCTGCTAACTGTGCCGAGTTACAAATTCTGAATCTGCCTCGATAATTATTCTACTTTGTCTTTTACTTTTTTTTACTACTTTTGCCTTTGTTTTTGCTTACTAATTATTCTTTATTTTTAAATGATTTTACCTTGTGTTTTATGTTTTCCTTTTATTATGATCTTTACCTTTTAACTATTCTTTGACTATATCGCCCTTCTATGCTTTTATTTGTTATTATCGTTTGGTTTTGTTTATGTAAAGCACATTGAATGACCTCTGTGTATGAAATGTGCTATATAAATAAACTTGACTTGACTTGACTTGACTTGTAGCTTCTCCAGCAGAAGCAAAAGTAGCAACGGCTATTCCTATTCTGGAATGCTTTTGGAATAGAACGTACCACATGTGAACAGATGACACTAAATTTTTAATTCGGAATAGTTTAATCGGAATGACAAAATAACTGTCCATGTAAACGGGGCTTGTGTGTGTTTGACAAGACCAGATGTGTCTTGAAATGTAACAGGATGTGGTCATATAGGATCTTTACTAAGCACTCTGTTGCGTGTGTGCGTGTGCGTGTGCTGCTCCAGGTGCGTTCCCAGGAGAGTGAGCGCTGTCTGCAGGGGGAGCTGGAGCGCGTGGGGGCTCAACTGCAGGTGGCGCTGCAGGGCACCGGGGGACTGACGCAGCAGCTGGACACCGTCACCGCCGAGCTCCGCCGAGCACACGACACCGGCGCCGAGCTGCAGCAGCAGCTACAGCAGGCCCAGCAGCAGGCCGCCACACTCGCCGGTGAGGAGTGTGTGTGTGTGTGTGTGTGTTCACGTGCACGTGTGTGTGTTCACGTGCGCGGAGGAGGAGATTGTAGGAGAGTGGGGTTCCACATGTCCAGCAGCCCTCTCTCTTTCTGTTGCCTTATCTGTCTCTTGTTCCCACTTTTAGTTTCTGAGATATTTTCTTTCTTTCTTTCTTTCTTTCTTTCTTTCTTTCTCTCTCTCTTTCTTTCGCTCTCTCTCTCTCCCACTCCCTCATGAGCACACACACACAAAATGTGTCTGTTGCACTATTTGTTCCCACTCTTAGTTTCTGCAGGCAGAGATTCTGCCTTTCTCTCTTTTTTTTTTTTTTTTTTTTCTTCTCTCTCTCTCTCTCTCTCTCTCTCTCTCTCTCTCTCTCTCTCATATATGCACGCACACACACAATGACAGGAATGTTTTCCCACCCTTGACACCTGATGCCCAGTCCCAGCACCCCTCATTGTGATGTCGTCACATTAGTGTGGCCTCTGGGGGGGGGGAACTGATACAGTGGCCTGGTTGACTGTGTGTGGGGACACAAATGTATAAAGGGTGGATGAGTGTATGTGTGTCTTTTAATTTGTATTTGAGTGTGTGTGTGTGTGTGGTAAACTGATATTCCGTCCTCGTCAGCATGTGGGTGACCTGGCTCAGGTGGGCACTTCCCTGTCTCCAGTGCTCGACTTTGGTTTCACCACACTCTTCCTCGAGGCCCAGCTCTGTGTGTGGGTTTCAAGGAAAACAAAGTGTGTGTGTGTGCAAGAGAGGGATAAATAGAATGGAGAAAAGTGACGATGCCTGTTTTGAAATTCTAATATTCGAGCTCTCAAACTCTGTGTGTTTTTTGTTTGTGTTTCTGTTTGTGTATGTGTGCGCGCACCACAGAGCTTCAGGAGCGCATGGCCGCCACCGAGGCCGAGCTGAAGGAGAAGTGCGCAGAGCTGGAGGCCCTTAGGACCCAGCAGACACCCGCCGCCTCCGCTGCCCCAGAGGCTCCCGCAGAGACTGAGACCCCAGCCGTCACTGAGGAGGAGCAGCCGCCCGCAACGGAGGAGCAGGAGAAGGAGGCGCAGCAGGAGGAGGAGGAGGAGGAGGCCTCCCTGGAGGAGGAGGTGCAGGTGATCGAGGAGGAGGTGCAAGTGATCGAGGAGGAGGTGGTGCCAGCAGAAGTGGCTGCAGTGGAGGTGGCTGTGGCTGTGGAGGTGGCTGAGGAGGTTGCGGAGCAGGTTGAGGAGCAGGTGGAGGTGGTGGCTGAGGAGCAGCAGGTGGGGGTGGTGGCTGTACAGCAGGAGGAGGTGCAGGCCGCAGTGGAGAGTGAGCCACAGGTGGGTGAGCAGGAGTTTGGCCCATGTGGGCTTCCGTAGTAGGCTGGAATAGTCCTTTTCACTCAATTTTAATACTAGTTTAAGTAGTAAATCAGATACAAATGTAAAAACGGACCGTTTTACATAGATATAGATCTGAATGTAAAAAACGGACCATTTTACTTAGATATACATCTGAATTTAACGGATGCGTTGTCTCTTGGTTTGAACAGGCTGATCACACAGCTGAGATCGAGGAGCTGAGGAGCAGGTAGGGGCAGAGGCTGTTGATCATGACGTTAGCGTTTCTGTTTTCTCCCTGTTGGCGGAGAGTCTTTGAGCTGTACACATGCAACTGTTGTTACATTTCTCACTCTCTGTGTGTGTGTGTGTGTGTGTGTGTGTGTGTTTGTGTTTGTAGCCTGCAGCAGAAGGAGGCTGAGTTGAGTTCTGTGATGGAGGAGCTGCTCAAACTGAAGGAGGAGATGGAGCTGCTGAAGACCGAACCAGCACCCATGCCAGAGGCCCAGCACAATGGGTGTGTGTACGTGTGTGTGTGTGTGTGTGTGTGGGTTGATGGAGAAATTCTATGTGTGTGTTTGACTTGTGTATTCTTAAGAGTTTGACATGCTGTGCGTATGTGTGAGGGGTATGTGTGCAGAGGCATGCACATATTTTACGTGTGTGTGTGTGTGTGTGTTTCAGAGTGAAGGATGTGGAAGAGCCAGCTGTTGAGACCACAATGGAGGAGTCCGTACCAGAGCCAACCCCCGTCACCTGTGTTGTGAGTCCCACACACACATCACTAACGTCACCATCAGTTTGACACAGACACAGAAACACACACACACACACACACCTCCACACGATCAGTTTGTTGATTTCAGACTCTTCTGCCATGTTCACTCTCCTGTTGTCTTGTCCCCTGCAGCCTGACAGCAGTGCTGACATCGAACAGCTCCAGAGCAGGTGTGTGTTTCTGTGTGTGTGTGTTTCTGTGTGTGTGTGTTTCTGTGTGTGTGTGTGTGTGTGTGTGTGTGTGTGTGTGTGTGTGTGTGTGTGTGTGTGTGTGTGTGTGTGTGTGTGCTTCATTCCTCCTCCTCCTGTGTGGGATTTTTTTTTTTGCCACCAGTGTCATTTACTGGCATATTTACATGTTTCTTTTTTTTCCCTTCTTCTCCTTATCCCTTCTTCTCCTTCTCCTTATCCCTTCTTCTCCTCATCCCTTCTTCTCCTCATCCCTTCTTCTCCTTATCCCTCCCTCCGTCCGTCCCCAGTCTGGAGGAGAAGGAGCGTCTGGTGGCGTCACTACAGGAAGAGCTGGAGCTGGTCAAGGCCCAGACAGAGACCAAGGAGGACATGGTGTGTGAGGGAGAGAGAGAGATAGAATGTGGAGGCGTATGGGGGCAGAAATAAATGTTGTGGACATGGAGTAATACGAACATAAAAATAGCAGATTTCTAGGAATATAATGTGCTTCCTTAGTCAAAACGTGGTAACTGTAATGTCATTGGTGGGTCATATCCACCAATCAGATGTGCTGTTACTGATGTGCCTTCCGCTCCTCCTGTGTCCTACAGCCTGATTCGTCAGCAGAGGTCGAGCAGCTCCAGGTGGAGCTTAACCAGCTGAAGGAGGAGCTAGCACAAGTCAAGAGTGCCAAGACGGTGAGGACACACGCGCACACACACACACACACACACACACACACACACACACACACACACACACACACACGGAGTCAAGAGTGCCAAGACTGTGAGGACACACACACACACACACACACACACACACACACACACACACACACACAGAGTCAAGAGTGCCAAGACTGTGAGGACACACACACACACACACACACACAGAGTCAAGAGTGCCAAGACAGTGAGGAGAGACACACACACGCACTGAGTCAAGAGTGGCGCGTCTGAGATGCCACCAAACCAGAGGCCTATTAGTAGATGATTTACGTTTTGTTTACAGGCTTCTGTTGGAGGCTATACTTCAGGCTACTTTGAGCACACTACGCATGTGGAAGACATGTGTGAATGTGAGATGGCACTACAAGATGAATGTGTGAATGTGACATGGCACTAAAAGATTATTTATCTGTCTTTGTTTGGTGGGGATGGATGGATGCACTTCTGTGTGACTAATCTCTCTCCTTTGTTTCCCTCAGGAGGCAGAGGAAGCATCAGAAGCTGAGCAGCCATTTGAAAAGTAAGCAGCACACGCACGCAGACACACGCACGCAGACACACACACACACACACAGTCATAAAGTGTAAAAAGTCCTGCTAGAGCAATTGCTATCAAGTTACGTGAATATTAATGAAATGGTGTGTGTGTGTGTGTGTGTGTGTGTGTGTGTGTGTCCAGCCTGGAGAAGGACGCTCGTATGATGTCACTGGAGGAGGAGCTGCAGCAGCTGAAGGAGGAGCTGGAGCAGGTCAAGGACAAGAGCAACGTAAGTCACCATGGCAACCCAGACATGGAAGAACAATATCGTTGGCAATCACTTTCAGATCGATTTTGAGAACGATAACAAGCTAATAGCCAATCAGAACCCATTAAATGTTAGCCGTTACATTCATTAACACAAGGTGAGACTTTGCTTATCGTTGTTCAGTTTGGAGGCTTTTATCGTTATGGTTATAGTTATGGTTATGGTCATAGTTATCGTTATGGTTATAGTTATCGTTATCATTCTTGGTGTGAATGCCCCTTAAGGCTCTGAACAAGGTGTGTTAAGTTAAGGGCAATGCCCACTGGAGACGACATTTGCGTCCTGATGCTCAAGAGATTCTCTAAATGCAAGAAAATGTGGGCTTTGCTCTGTTAAAGGTAATAGAGATGTAAACCCCAAAGGCCCCGGATCTTGAAAATATCTTGACAGATCTGTTGTGTTCCGGTTATGAGCTATGTGGTTTAGCTTGTTTCAAAGTGTCTGATCTTTCTTTCTTTCTTTCTTTCTTTCTTTCTTTCTTTCTTTCTTTCTTTCTCTCCTTTAGGAGTTGAGGGAGAAGAACTGGTCGGCGATGGAGGGTCTGGCTACGGCCGAGAAGCTGGGCGAGGAGAGACTAACCCAAGCCAAAGATGCACTGGTACGTACACACACTCACACAAATAACACAGTATCAACTTATGTAGACATCGCCTCTGCCATAGCTATGAATTGTTCAATTGCATTACTTTCAGGAAAGCATATCATCAGTCAGTACTGTGCAATGTGGTCTAATTTGAGCTGTATGTGTTTGTGTGATTCTCACAGGCCGAAGCTGAGAAACAGCTGAACTCTTTCCAAACGGAAGCCAAGAATGCCCTACAGGCACTATTCCCACAGGTTGTCATAGAAACAGAACAGGTAAACATACTGATTTTTGTTTTTGTTTATTTCGGACCTACAGCTGAATCACAGCCATGGCAATATCTGCTACCAACGGCCCTTTCAGTCATTGGGCCAATGAATATAACTATCAGTGGACGTGCCCTAGAAGACTGTTAAAATGAATGTTGTTGAAAGTATACACTTAAACTTTTTTCTTTTTTTTACACCCAGTAGTTTTAGTTATTTTTTTTTTAGTTTTCGTTCCCCCATAGTATTTTTTTCATGAGGGCAGGGGGGTCATTACATGGAAGAGGATACCACTGAACTTATTTTTGTTGTTTTTGTTTGTTGCCGTTGTCTTTGTCCTAGGCTAACTGGTTGGAGGCGTTCACAGCCAAAGCCCAGGAGGTGCTCAGAGAAAGCCAGCCCAGCCAGGTCGCCCAGCAGGAGGGCTCCGGATCAACGGACCTGTCGGTGAGAAAGTCTCTCCTCTCCTCTCCTGCAGCAAGTTAGCGTCCAGTGTCCAGCTATCACGTTGCGTCGGACACTCTGTCCACACTGCATGAGTTAAATATATGTTACTCTTAAGTTACATCGTGTAAACAACATTTTGACTAGCTGAATGAGCAGTCGCCCCCCACCCCCGCTCGCCCACCACCAACTGGAAGTAGAAATGGCGTGTGGCATGTCATACAAGACTGGCCGCTCACCACCCGCCTGTTTAGGACATTCCAATAGAAAAAGCGATCAAACTTATTTCTTCATTGTTGCTTGCTCAGGTGCTTGCACACTGCCCAGGCAAACGTCAACACACCCCAACATGCTAAACTTGCCAGTTGTTGGTTGCAGTCGTCTTAAAATTACCCAGAAAAATCAACTGCCAGCTCCACATTGCCCAGACAGTTAAAGACTTTAGAGCGAGTCAGACTCAATTCTACCCAACAAACACAGACTGTTGGAGCTTGTGGGGCGTTTGCGGGGCTTGCACCTTTTAGTTAATAAAATAACTGGACATACTAACACATTGAGGCCCTGCTGTGTTATGTGTTGTGATGGGTGTCCTGTCTTCTCCCCTATGGTCCCTCAGGAGCTGCTGTCCAAGCTGCAGGAGGCCGAGGAATCCCAGAAGATACTCAAGGCCGAGTGTGACCAGTACCGCACCGTGCTGGGGGAGACGGTGAGGACACACACACACACACACACACACACACACACACACACAGAGTTCACTCACCTGTCCAGATCAACTATTGGGTGTTTGTATAATTTATTTAGACAAATACGGAACTGAATGTTCATTGTCTGAGGGACGCTTGTGCCTCCTGGAAAGTCTCCACAACCGCTGGACCCACATTTTATTGGTTCAACTCCAACCACTCCAACTCCTTCAGACTCTTTAAGATGCACTGCGCCACTCTGTGTCATTCCTCTGAATTCCCCTCACCTCCACAAAGTGCATTTAAATTCACGAAGGTTCAGCTAAAGGCCTGAGTATCGCCCCCCTGACGCTCCTCGTCTCACAGGATCCATTTTCTAAAGAGTCATCAGAATGTGAGAGCGGCAGATAGATTGAACATTCCAGCGCGTTAACACTCCACACACTCACAGGAACATGAGGAACACGAGTCAGGGAGCGCTCCAGAGCGTCATCTAGTGGGCCAGTAGTGCCTGTACTTCACATCAGCTGTCTGTCTGTCAGTCTCTTCCATGTTTGCTATCTGTCTGTCTGTCTGTCTCTGTGTCAACCTGTCTGTATCTCTCTGTTTGTCTGTCTCTGACTGTTTGTCTGTCTCTCTCTGACTGTTTGTCTGTGTCTGTCTCTGTCTGTCTCTGTCTCTGTCTGTCTCTCTACCTGTATGTCACTGTCTGTCTGTGTGTTGGTCTGTTGGCCGTGACCTGTCTGACCTCTTGACCCCTGTGTGTGCAGGAGGGCATGCTGAAGCAGCTGCAGAGGAGCGTGGAGGAGGAAGAGCTCGTCTGGAAGGCCAAGATCGGGGAGGCCGAGGCACAGAGACAGGCGGTAAGTCACCCTGTTCACCCCTCACTACACACACCCTTCACTACACACACATAAACCTACAGCTCATCGTTGTTTATACCTACTATATACTTACTATATATGCACATACTGGCACCCAGTATCCTCCTCAGTGTCACCTAGTGAACCGATAACCTTCACTTCTATCCTGTATGGCTAGTAACGTTTTGGTGATTAGTAACGTGGTGATTATCTGTAGTAACGTTGTGGTGATTATCTGTAGTAACGTTGTGGTGATTATCTGTAGTAACGTGGTGATTATCTGTAGTAACGTGGTGATTATCTGTAGTAACATAGTGATTATCTGTAGTAACGTTGTGGTGATTATCTGTAGTAACGTTGTGGTGATTATCTGTAGTAACGTGGTGATTAGTAACGTGGTGATTATCTGTAGTAACGTGGTGATTATCTGTAGTAACGTGGTGATTATCTGTAGTAACGTGGTGATTATCTGTAGTAACGTTGTGGTGATTATCTGTAGTAACGTGGTGATTATCTGTAGTAACGTTGTGGTGATTATCTGTAGTAACGTGGTGATTATCTGTAGTAACATAGTGATTATCTTTAGTAACGTCGTGGTGATTATCTGTAGTAACATGGTGATTATCTGTAGTAACGTCGTGGTGATTATCTTTAGTAACAATGTCTCCTGCTGTTCTTCTGCTACAGGCCCTGGATCAGGTGAAGGCGCTGGAGGAGGCTGCAGAGGCCATGAGGACAGATAGTCCAGACACAGAACAGGTACACGCACGCACGCACGCACACACACACACACACACACACACACACAGAGACTGAGACATGGACTGACACATGCACACCCCCACAACACACACACACACACACACACACACACACACTCCCACAGAACAGGTACTCCCACACAGACACACACACACACACACACACACACACACACTAGGGGTGGGATAACCAGACCCTCAGGGTTTAAGCTGATATGAGGCAGCATAATGTTAGGTGCATAACTTTAAATGGGCAATTACTCATCCCTCTGTTTGAATGTTGTTTATGGTGTTTCCTCCCCAGCTGAAGGAACAGGTGATGCTGCTAGAAGCCCAGCTGGAGAAACAGCTGGAGTCGTTGACCTTCAGCCAGACCTACGCAGAGGAGATCGCACAGGTGAGCACGCTCAACTGCACTCTCCAGCTACAGGGACACCTATAACTGGCCAAGCTCAGTCCCAGAACAGTTCGAGGTGCTCTTAGCGAGGTTATGCGGTTTCTAAGCTAAAACATTTTTTTTGTCACGCATGACCAGCATTTTGGGTCTGTTAAAGTAAACTGAAGGTCTTTATATAATGGACTACTTCTGTCATGATCTATGTTGGCCATGTTTTATTTAACAGACCCCTTGTGTGACTGGGTGTTTTGTAACTGGCCTATGGCCATCTCTATATCTTGTATCACTAGTGTTTTGTAACTGGTCTATGGCCATCTCTATATCTTGCACTGCATCAGAGAGTAGCTGTGTGATGAGACCTGCCCTGCCGTATGCTGCCTGTGTTTAGAGTCCATACTGAATCTGAGTGTAGTTGACCCATAATAAAGTTGTTTTTAATCTCTATCTCTTTTTCCCTCCCTCCCTCCCTCCCTCCCTCCCTCCCTCCCTCCCTTTCTTTCTTTCTTTCTTTCTTTCTTTCTTTCTTTCTTTCTTTCTTTCTTTCTTTCTTTCTTTCTTTCTTTCTTTCTTTCTTTCTTTCTTTCTTTCTTTCTTTCTCCCCCTCCCTCCCTCGGCTTGTCCAGCTGAAGGCGTCTCTGTCGGAGTCCCAGGCTCAGCTGGAGGCTGCCCAGGCAGAAGCCCAGAAACAGACGTCTGAACTCGCCACGGTAACGACCCGACCCAGCCACCCTTAACCCAACACATCTGGGCCACAGCAGTGCTCTCTGAGACTCTGGGCCAACATCTGTTTTATTGTCTCCTTGTCCATATCAGAGACTTCATAATTCATGGGTGTCACTTGTACTCATTTACTCGTGTCAAGTGAAGTCACTTTTGCTTTCATCGTAATCATGTGGAATTGATTTGCGATTTAATTAAAAAATACTGTGCGGGATAATATTCTATGACTGTAAATGCAAATCATCCGTAACCATAACAACCATGCACGAAAACACAATGTCTGCCCAGTTCCTCCTGTCAGGGGTCAAGGAGATGAAACTCCCTTTTTTTATTTTATTTTTGTGGGCAGAGTTTGTTGTGATTGACAGCTTGCTGTTTCAGGTGAGGCAGCAGCTGAGGGAGTCGACTGAGCGCGTGCAGAATGAGGACTACTCCCACTCGCCGGGGTCAGAGGTCACACAGGTCAGGGTGCCAGGCCGAAGGAACGCACCCTGCAAAGCCTTCTGGGAACTATCAGACACTGTTTTCCACTTCTTCTACTATTTAACATCGTATAACATCTGTCTTCAAATCGACCCGGCTCAGCCTCCCCTCTCGACCAGAGACCAAATTCAGCCTCCAGATTTGTGTAGAATGATTGAGCAGATATATTCAAAATAATCCTGTGTTTCTAGCGTATGTTTCGTATGCAAAAAATACATGAAATTCAATGAAGCAAAATCCAACAAAACAACAAAATACATGCTAATTTGGAGAGACACTGGTTGTTACATTGTCCTTTCGCCCTCAGCACAGGAGATGTCACAATGTCACATCTCCCTGCTGAGCTGTGATTTGTGCAGAGAAGAGGCTGCTACTGATGAGTGGAGAATCGATTAGATGGCAATCTTAGCATCACTCTCCTTCAGCTAACCCCCGTTAATGCAAAAACATAAACGTAAAAAAAAACGTAAAACTTCCTAATGAGGTGCCCTAGTCCTATGGCTTCATTCTTCCAAAACAAAAGCCATAGGGCCCCAAGTTAGCTTACCCAGTAACTAAATCACACACTATCCCTCAGGATAGGCAGTACTGCATCACAACAGTGAGAAATATGAAAATCACTCATGGACACACGTAGTGTTTGCATTAACGGGGGTTATTGTTAGCACAAAGTTAACAACTTGTAGACACATACTTGAAATAGCCCTCAAGTCTCCTTATCCTCAAGTCACCCTACCCTCCATCTTCATACAACATGTTATGATATTTCTATTCTCGCACACCCTATCCCTCCCTCCCATGCATCCCTCCCTCAATCTATCGCTTTCTCTCTGATAGTTCCCATGTAGGTGCTTGCTTTTGGTTGACACTAACCTCTGCTCTGTGTGTGTGTGCGTGCTAATTGCTAGTTTTCTTTTGCTGTGTTTGGAAACAACTCGTAAAATCCAAACTGCAAAAGAACTTGCAGGAGATGCTTTTCCAACCCTGTCGCTTCCTGTGTTGCTGTCTGTCCTGGGCCTGTATCTCTAAAACCTCATGGATTTGTAGATCTCCACAAGACACAAGCTTTTCATTGGTCCACACAGCTGGTACCGTCGGACTGACTGATTGAATACAATGCGTTAATTTCTTTAAAAAAAAAAAAAAAAATGCTATAATGGTGTGTAACTCGGTTGATACGGTTCCCATTGGAGTATGTTTTGGTTAAGAGTTCCACTTGAGTCATTGCTACATCGATATACCTCTAACTGAACATTCACTTGTGAGTAAATTGTAATTTTGTGTGACATAGACTTATGTGACCCGAGCTGAGTTGAACTAGAACTTCCTTTCTATGTTTTGTGCCCATTTCCAAATATGTTGTCATGCAGTGAATATTGTTACATGATACTGTAGCAGAGATGCTGTAGATAGATAATTTTACAGCGGTGTAACAACGAGAATGTTGGAACATTAAAATATTTTTTTATAATGTTAAACATATTTTATTTTATATTTTTTGCTGAAGGGTTAAATGACTATTGTCAATATGCCATCATTTCACATGCCTCTGTCCCACCATGGTCATAGCACCAAAACTTGATGTAGTTCTACGAAGGAAATCAATAGGGGTGCTGTTTTTCCGGAACATTCTCCCAGCTTCTGTGTGTGGTTGTGAGATACGGGCCCCTGGTGTTTGCGCTATAGCAGCTGCTTACTGAGCCTCACTGGTGCGTTCAAAACATTTGGGGAGAGAAAACTAAAAAAAAAAAGATTTAAACAAATTCTCATTGAATATGGCCGAGAGCAACTGTGCTTCAAGATGGCTGCTGAACAAAACAACTTATGTTATCTGGAAGATTTTGGCCTTTGAAACACAGGGGTTTTATTGTTTTTTTTTTTTGTGTGTTTATTTTCACGGTGAGCTTTTTTCAGCTTCCTGGTTTTCGAGCTGAGCTGCTGCCTTCTGGAAAGTTCTCCAAATCTAACCTCAAAGCTTGTTTGTGTTTGTTTGTTTGGTGTCACAGCACTGCACCCTTGTCTAAGGAGTGATGCAAGCACGTCCCCACCTCACCCCAAAACTCACACACAGACACATTCTCCTGCTCCTCTCATGGCTGTTGTGTCCTTGACAACACATTGTGTTTGACCTTAGCATAACCTCTGTGCGTTCCGACTCTTTCTGCAGGTGCAGAGCCAGCTGGAGGAGACGGCTGAGAAATTATTGACAGAGGAGGCCATGAAACAGCAGCTAGCAGAGAGCTATGATCAGGTAGCCACCACACGCAGCATCAAATGGCAGCTAGCACAGAGCTATGATCAGGTAGCCACCACACGCAGCATCAAACGGCAGCTAGCACAGAGCTATGATCAGGTAGCCACCACACGCAGCATCAAACAGCAGCTGACACAGAGCTATGAGCAGTTACGGCTCCCACACACAGCTGCGTGCATCGCGTTGCTGGAGACACATCCCATTCACTTTAAATGGGCTCACGTGATCCGTTGCCGAACTGAATTGTGGGTCCGGCGCGTCGCGTTTCTCCCGCTGCTCGCGTTGAGGAGTTCAGCTGTTGCTGCACCGACAGACGGCACAGGCCAATCAAGCCAATCTACGGACGGCACCAACCAATCACATTACGGTTTTACTTCAAGTCATTTGCATAGCTACCGTCTGCGCAGCTGCGTTGACGGAACGCAGCTGCGCAGCATCAAACAGCAGCTAGCACAGAGCTATGAGCAGTTAGCCACCACACGGAACATCAAACAGCAGCTGGCACAGAGCTATGAGCAGTTAGCTACTAGGCCACATGCAGCTTCAAACCGCAGGTAGCCACTATATACACAAACCTACACAACATCCAAGAGCAGCTGGCAGAGCTATGAACAGGTAGCCACTATACGGCAAACAAACTAAATGACCTTAAACAGCTAGCGGAGAGTTATGAGTAAGTAGCCAACACACGCAGCATCAAACAGCAGTTAGCACTGAGTTAAGAGTAGGTCGCCACAACACGCAGCATTAAATGGCAACTAGCAGAAAGCTACATCACAAGCAGCGTTAAATGGCAGATAGCTATAAACAGGTATAGCCCCTACACCACAGCAACCACAAACAGCATCAAACGGCAACTAGCAGGTAGCCACTACAGACATAAACACAACATTCAAGAGCAGCTGGCAGAGCTAAGAAAAGGCAGCCACTATAAGCAGACAAACTGAACAACATCATACAGCAGAATAAAGATAATCTAAACTGCATCAAAGAGCTACACAAGCACTAAATAGGCCTACACAGCATCTAACAGTTAGCTAACAGAGCTTTGAGCAAACAGACAAATCACACAGCGTGTGTTATCAATATAGGAGAACAGAGGTAGGAGATTGCAATGGTCATGTCCTACTAGACTTTATAGGAACATGTTATGGTTATAGCCGTGTCCAATTGTACTGCAATTTCCCAACTTTTTTTTATTTATTATTTATTTATTTATTTATTTATTTATTTTTTTTATTTGTTTACTTGCATAAAACACGGTCCTGGCTATGAGGTTTTTTTTTACTTGCATAAAACACGCGGCTAATAAATTACTGTGGTGTGATGGTGTAAAGATGAGTGATTACACATGACCGTAAGACGACATGATGTGATAGTTGGCCTGTTTGATGGTTAGATACTGTAGACGCACACATACACACACACACACACACACACGAGTGCTCATGTGTGTCCGCCTTGTGCTCCCCTGCCAGGCTCAGAAGTGTGTATCGGACCTTCAGGCCCAGCTGGAGACTCTGAGAGCAGAGGGCGAGGGACCCACTGTCGAGCTGAAGGTGCGTGTTTGGGTGCGTGTGTGTGTGTGTTTGTTTGGGTGCGTGTGTGTGTTCACAAAACACATTGACATCTTCCAAAGCTGAGACCACAGCACAACTTCAAATCTCAAAGCATTTATATTGTGTTTTTTTGTTTACTCGTTCGTGTAGTGTTAATTGTTTTCTGTTTTTATTTGTGTTTGTCCCAGGAGCGTCTGGAGAAGGAGAAGAAGCTGACGAGAGACCTGGGTCAGGCCGCCACCAAGCTGCAGCTGCTCCTTAAGACCACCCAGGACCAGCTGGCCAAGGAGCGGGACACCATCAAGCACCTCCAGGAACAAACACAGGGCAAGGTGACACACACACACACTCACACACACACACACACACACACAAGGGCACACTCACAAGGGCACATGCACGCACTCAGACACACATGCACGTACACACACAGGCACACACACACACTTACACTTACTGAAAGCACATACACACTAGCACAACAAATTAATAATCTGCTAAAGAGAGTTGGTAGCTTCCGGACAGTCATACATGCGTACTCGCTCACACGTTGAACAAGGTGATAGTTTTATCTCTCTCTCTCTCTCTCTCGCGTACACAAATGTGAAATGTTTTCTTTGCCCCTCGTAGCTGATATTTTTGGCAGTGCACAGTGAGCCTCTTGTTCCGGAGCCAGTACCCTGAGGCTGATGAACAGTTCTGAAACACACACACACACACACATCCTGGTCTGTTACACCACAGCTAACAGGGGCCCTGGGGAGGGCAGAGGCAGGGTGCTACGTGTGTGTGTGTGTCCATTCATGTGTGTTAGAGAGTTGCAATGTACAAATAAGTGTGTATATGTGTAGGCACATCTATGGCTGTTTTGTATTTGTGTGAGGTTATTGTTTTTGTTGTGTGAACTCTAAAAAAGTGATTGGGGGGGGGGGGTGGAAATAAAACCAACAACAAAACAAAACAACCATTGTTCTTCCATGTGCTGGTTTGGAGTATTTTACATCTGGATGTATCCCTCATTCATATTCAACGTTTGGTTTATATTTCTGAAAATAAAATATAATCTATCAAATAACCATACTTTTTCCGTTCTGTTCATAGAACACTGAAGAGCCAAAGGAGGGAACATCTGTCTGAGCTGAGACTGGACGACCATCAGAGAGAGAGACGGCGAGAGAGAAAAAGAGGAAGACTAAGACTTTTCCAAGATGCCTTAATTTACTCGACATATTCATTTATATCTTTGTAGTCTCACAGTGCTGTAGTAACTGTTGGGTGGAATGGACCTTTCAGAATGGAAAGAGGGATGAAGTGAAGTGAAGGGAAGGGAATAAAAAGAAGAAGAAGAGAAGGAATGAGAGAGAAAGAGAGGGAGAGAGAAGGAAGGTGTGGGAATGAATGAGTGGATCTAGTTATGTATCTTTTAAAAAAAAAAAAAAAAAAAATCGCAGATCAAAGATTTAAATGTGGGACACTTCAGCCGAGACGAGGCGGGCTGCGGGTGTCTCTGTGGACTCACATTCCCAGAATGCACCATTCTGTCAGTGTTAATGGATCAAAGGGAAATCCTCCATGTGGCTGCGTCACTGCACGACTCGTGGCGGATTAATAATAATAATAATTAAATAAAAGAAGATGGTGCAATCACTTTTCTTTTAACTTTATTGTTTTTTTCTCTTGTCCTTTTTTCAAATGGGAGTGGAGGACCTCAAACTCGCCACCCCAACCCAGGAATGGAGGAAAGGGGGGGGGGGGGGAGCAGGGGATAGGCCTGGTGACATTTCTCCATTGCGGTACGGAGACGACATGCAATGTTTGGCCCCTACACCTGTTGCTGTGGGGACGGGACACCCTCATAATGTGATCATTTGTAATGAAACAATAAAACAATGTAGACCGTAGTAGCTCTGTCTCGGCACTATCTTTTGTCATTTGACATTTGTCATTTTTGTTTTAATTTGCTTGTGATTGAGAAGTTGAGTGATGCTAGATTTGCATGACTTCATTTAATTACAATTGTGACCAAGGTAAAGCGCACACACAGGCCTTGTTTTTGATTCAGAGAAGCTGTTGGATAACAGGGAGGACAACCACATTACATACTGGCTGCCTCTGCATGATGTTCTGTCATTTTGTTTGGTTTTAAATGACAAATGACTGATAAAATTAATGAATACCAATTTAATATCAGACACTTGTGACACAATTACAACACATGATGTGTTAGTATAGTGTGTGCCCACATTGTTGATCTTGACTTGGTCTATTTTGAGTCTGAAGAACTGGACCACAGGTAATCTGACACATTCATCTCAGTGAGTAGAATAATCTGAGGATGTGAAATGATATCAACACATGAGAATGGCCAAGGGGGTTCTGTAACAACTGGATACATCGATTTTGTCAATTTTCTGTTAAAGTGTTGAATACACTCCGACTAGTGTGATTGTGTAATTATTTACTGTGTACGGCTGCTTTAAGAAAGTATTGTATTGTGTAATTATTTACTGTGTACGTCTGCTTTAAGAAAGTATTGTATTGTGAATCTGATTGGACGACTTTATTCGTCACCTTTGACCCAAACTGAAAAGCAATATGGCGGCGCCCGTGAGAATCCTCACCGCCTGCCGCACCGCAATATTGAATGCAAATGTCACTGTTTTCTCGCTTCGCTCACGAAAATGTTCAGCTTTACCACACACAGATGTTCAGAAGGAATACTCGTCCAAATGGGTTCGGCGGAAATTCATCGATTTCTTCAAAGAACAGCACGGACATCGGGTTGTACCGTCCTCGCCCGTGCGACCGCGGGGAGACCCGAGTCTGCTGTTTGTGAACGCTGGCATGAACCAGGTACAGAACATGACATGATGGTCACAAATTGTTACCCAGACCGAAATGCCAATGCAATGCTGCAGCAGACATACTATTTCAAAACGGGTTAAGTAAGAAGTTAAAAGGAACTGACCTAACGTAAATCCATGCAGCGACATGTCAATTGCCATGTCTCGTTAATTACCTAAATGGCTAACTGCAAGGTTAAATACTCACATTTGTTGACAGTGTTGTTCAAGCACGTCTCTTGTAATGCTAAGTGAGCCACGGTCGAATAGAAAACACCATCGAGAGGCAGGCACCATCGAGACCGCTAAGTTATGTTGTGGTAATGGTGCACATATAGCAGGTCACACATTGAAACTGCTACTCTGAAACCAATTGCTACAATTCTATAACTACTTTATTACTGAACGCTATGTCTGTTACTGTATTAGTTCAAGCCTATTCTGCTGGGTGCGGGCGACCCTCGCAGCGAGATGGCATCCTACCGGCGCGTGGTCAACAGTCAGAAGTGCGTGCGCGCCGGAGGTAAACACAACGACCTGGAGGACGTCGGCAGAGATGTGTACCACCACACTTTCTTCGAGATGCTGGGGAATTGGTCCTTCGGGGACTACTTCAAGGTGAGCGAGAGAGAGAGATGCACTGGGTGGTTGAGAATTATGCTGACAGTTGTTTTATGTTTGGTAAAGTGTTGGATTGAATTCCATATGTCCATAAATCCTCTTGGTGAAACTTGCATGCATCTATCATAACTGCTAGAATAGTTTGACAGTTTGACCACAGAACTGCTGAATTAATTACATGTTAACAAGTACTAACGATTCCTAATCCTAAGATAAACTAGCCATTAGTGCTTAGATAGTTCCATGGGCTGACCCTTCTTTCCTCAAGTCTTTCTCTCCCTCCCTCTCCCACTGCCTCCCTCTCTCTCTCTGACTCCCTATCTATCTCTCCCTCTCTCTCTCTCTCTCTCTCTCTCTCTCTCTCTCTCTCTCTCTCTCTCTCTCTCTCTCTCTCTCTCTATCTCTCTCTCTCAGGAGGAGGCGTGCAGTATGGCGTGGTGTCTGCTCACTCAGGAGTACGGGATCCCTCCGGAGAGGCTCTATGTCTCGTACTTTGGTGGCGACGCAGCCTCCGGCCTCCCAGTAGACGAGGAGACGAGGGAGATTTGGAGGAGCCTCGGGTACGTTCAACATAAGCATGTCATGAAACAGCCAGGGTGCGTTCAAATCCCCTCTCACATGAAACAGCCAGAGTACGTACGTTCAAATTCCCTCTCACACGAAACAGCCAGGGTGTGTTCAAATTCCCTCTCACATGAAACAGCCAGGGTATGTTCAAATCCCCTTTCACATTAAACAGCCAGGGTGCGTTCAAATCCCTTTTTACATTAAACAGCCAGGGTGCGTTCAAGCGGCCACATGGAACAACAAGGGTGTGTTCAAATTAAATGAAAAAAATGAAAGAATCGCTGAAACTAAATTGACCTGTCTATGCCTCTCCTCCTCTCCTCCCCTCTCTCCTCCTCTCTTCTCCTCCTCTCTCCTCCTCTCCTCCCCTTGCTCCTCTCCTCTCCTCTCCTCCTCTCCTCTCCTCCCTGTAGGGTGCGAGGGGAGCGCCTCCTGCCATTCGGCATGTGCGATAACTTCTGGGAGATGGGTGATGTGGGCCCCTGCGGCCCCTGCACTGAGATCCACTACGACCACGTGGGCGGCCGAGAGGCATCCGCACTGGTCAACGCAGACAGCCCAGAACTGGTGGAGATCTGGAACCTGGTCTTCATGCAGTACAATAGGTGAGATGGATGCTACACACACACACATATAAATATATAAACTGCAATTTGCAGCCGCCAGCAGAGGGCATTTAGCCTACTATGCTTCCGGACAATATTTTGCGTCTCCCCTAATTCTGAAGCAGTGGCACCGCTAAATGAAGAGGAAACACTGAGAAGAAAGTTAATGCTTTAAATAGGCTACATCAATGCAGTATATAATATGTGAACTGAAACTGGATGGGCCATAATAACCTCTGACTAGTTTAGGCTACTTATTGTTAAATTGCAATGTGAACGGCAGCCAGCAGGGGAGGATACGTCTCAGGATTATTTAAAAAGCAAATGTGCATCTGCCCTGATTCTGATACCGTGGCGGTATTAATTAAACCATGGGGGGCCGCCATGCTGAAATAAATGTACAGGAGACACTGTATACACACACACACACACACACACACACACACACACACACACACACACACACACAGGCCCAGACAACATCCCAGGTCGTGCGCTGAAGGACTGCGCTGAGGAGCTTAAGGATGTCTTCACAGACATCTTTAACACTTCCCTGAAGCAAGCCATCCTCCCATCATGTTTCAAAGCTGCCACCATTATACCTGTGCTGAAGAAAACTGCTCCATCCTGCTTCAATGATTACCGCCCCGCGGCACTGACACCCATCATCATGAAGTGCTTTGAGCGGCTTGTCATGTCACACATCAAATCAATTCTCCCCCCCACCCTGGACCCCTTCCAGTTTGCATACCGAGCCAAACGGTCTACAGAGGATGCAATCTGCTCTGCTGACGCATGACTGCACTGCAACCTACAGCAACAACCACATAGTGAAATTTTCTGACGACACAACTCTGGTGGGTCTCATCACCAAGGGCGACGAGACTCAATACAGGTTGGAGGTCGACCTTCTGACCACGTGGTGCAGGGACAACAACCTCCTGCTGAACGTCAGCAAGACCAAGGAGATTGTTGTTGACTTCCAGAGAGGTCACAC